>NW_024609884.1:87117475-87368958 GCF_016920785.2 Ixodes scapularis
GGCGGGGCTTGCTGGTTTGCAACTGCGACTTCGAATTCCCTACCTGGGGACTTGGGGAAAACGAACCCCTTCCGACTTCCAAGATGCGACTATACATAAATTAAATAGACAGTGCCTGTGCCCGTTCGAGTGAACGCCGACTCCCAAACATCCATGCTACAGTCGTGATCGGCCTTTAGCCCAGTTGAGATTTGCCGGCCGTACAACCGCTCTGCCCAATCATATCTCTGCACCTGTCCTCTCGACCCTGACGAATGAGCTAACTACACAGAAACAAGTAAGTGTTCCTTTCATACAGAAAATATCCAGACGAAGTGCAATTGAATATAATTTGGAAGGATCCATTGCTGGTTGAAGGTCTTGTCTAAGTTTAAAAGTTATAGTAGCCGAACTGCAACATGCTTTCAAAAATATTCAAGAATTATTCGCTTTCGTTCTCTCGAGTTGCATCCAGAACACGTGAAAACACGAGTTTGGATTGGCAATGCCGCATGTGCTGCGCTCTGGACATTCCAAATATACGGCGAACAACCGACGAACTTGCCTGGCAGCGTTCGTTTCGCTCGCTGCGTAAACAGTGTTTTGACGCCGCGAGCAGCATCGAAGCCGCCGGGCCATTTTTGTCACTTATTTGCAACGTACTCGCCCCATTGAAGCAACCGGCGAAAATGAAAACTATGTTTTAATACCACGTTTTTAATATGCCAAGCTTAATCTCAAAGAACAGCCGAGTTTTAGATTAAAACGTTTTTCGCATTGTCATTAGCTGCATGAGCTTCCTCCGTATAGTTGGCAACGGTTGGCTCTCCGTACATGCTCTGCGGGTGTAACGAGAATATATAAATATTCAAGCAAAAAGAGCCCAAAAGTTGTAGCCCTGCGGGGATATCTGAGCCATCAAGTTACACTGTCTGCAATTCTCACAGCCGCTATAGCACCAAACATTCATCCCCAGTAGTTGAACTTCTTTTTCTATTTTCAGCGCGCTGCCACGCGAATGGAGTAATCCCGTTTCCTATGAACTACAAAATTCCTTGCGTTATGGTGTTCAGAAAGGATAGTGCCACCACAATTTTCTAAAATCTAGATACTTACCTCTAGCGTGGTCACCCGAAAGGTTTTAATTCATAGAGTTCATTTCCGACAGGTAAAGCGATACAAAAGCTCTCAAGATCCATATTATGTTATCAGAGTTTAGTAAAAACGATAACTCCACAAAAAATATAAACACTCCCCCCTTCCCCCCACCGTTTTACACCGAGGAACCGCCCCCCCCCCCCCTAAAATGGAGGTCTGGATCCGCCCCTGGTGTAGACTCGGGCCTGACTATTATGTCAAGGCCTAGGCGGTCTCGGCATAGGACCTCGCTCTACTTACGGACTGGCTGCTGCTTGCTAGCGGGCCGGAACCTCGTGGGCAGGCGACGTCGGGCGCCGAATGGGAACGCTGACTCCCCCTGGATGTCGGCAAGGAGAACCCAGGGCGTCGTAGCCCCCTCTTCGGGACTGCTGGCCGGTTCGGGAGCTTCCAGCGGAACGTGCCCAAGCATTTACTCTAAGAACTTCCAGCGGGCCCGAACCTGCGTCCGACCAATGTAACTGCCCTCGTTCCGAATGAGACACTGGGCCCGCGGTACACGCGATCTCGCGCTCGCGCTTGTGGCGCCTTCGTCCTCTTCGTCTCAGATTCTCGGCGTCTCGCACAGCTTTGATCTGCGCAGCTTTGATCGCTGCTCAAGGTGCGCTCGCGCTAGTGCTCCCGTATATTTTGACACATTTGACTGCATTTACCACAGAAGGATATGGCGAATCGTCATCAGGTAATTTTTATGGAATTTCCAAGAGTCAGAATGCATTGGGATCCCCGGCTTCACCCTTTAACCCCAAGATAAACAGGAAACGTTTTGCTATAAAATAACAAATTTCGAGAAGCATTCCCGAAATCGGGTATTGGCTTCTCGGAAGAAGCGAGAGAGATTCTCAAACCTTTTATACGTTGACCCCCCCCCCCCCCCCCCCCCCCCTTTTCTGGAAATACCTGCCTGCCGGGGCAGCCACGTCGTTGCGGCTGCGCGCGCACGATTGTACGTGGCCGGCTCGGCATCCGTGTTTTGCTGAATGATTCACAAAACTTCATCCATCGGTAAATTACTGCCAAAGCGTAATTTAATTCAAATTGCAATTACTTTGCTCGAAAAAGTTTAACTACAATTACAATTACTACTACGCGAAAAGTAATTAGTTACATGTACAAATTACTTTTAAAAAGTAATGTAATTATTTTACAATTACTTATTTGCGAAAGCGACCCGATTTGGGCCATATACCTTTAAACGAGTTGTATAAAATGCAACACATTTATTCATTCCTTGCCCCAATGTTCGAGGAGCCTTAAAGGGGTACTCCACCGATTTTTTGAGCTACCTCAACTAACTATATTTTCTGACTCCCCGGCCTTTACTCTCTCCGGTATGCTATTTAGAATCGCGAAATTCATAATAGTAATTGCGAAATCGGCGAATGAAAATGAGGCGAAAACCAACATTCAAATATACGCGCGCTTTTCAGGGCTGTGACGTCAGTGGCAGGCAGGCTTGCCAGTCGAGCAAGCAGCCAAAAAATAGAATATGCCAATCATTTGTTCCGTGCTGGAGCGCGGGTACTGCAGCGAGCTTCCCAAGCATTCATTTGACACCATGAAACTGCTTCGAATCAGTTTAAAACAAAATCTACAGCCCAAAGAGTGAACCCCTGCCTTCCACTGACGTCACTTTTTCATTGTTGCCAGTAGAGACTTCGAGCTTGAAAAACACGGTGAGGGTCAAAACTGTAAATTCAATAACTTCGCGAAAAAACAATATTTTGACCTAATATTTGGGATACTATTTTCGTGATGTTTGTTGGTTAGTTAAGCAAAATTTCAAGCAAATCGGAGACAATAAAAAGATCGGTGGAGTAGCCCTTTAAGGGGGATTCACCCGCGATTGATTTGTGGCCTCTTCCTCATATATGGTCCCGGAACAAACGAGTTGCATGCTCGCAGCTGCGCATGCCGGTCGGGCACTCGGGGTGAGCTCGGGACACGAACTGTTCGCCGCCAATCTAGGCGAGCGAGATTTTGTTCGCCCGGCATCCGCCACTGCTGGCAGGGGCCAACGGCCGGTTGGGGATCGGTGGCCGAGTAGGTTAGCGCCAGGGTGGTTATAAATGGCAGGAGGGGGCATGTTGCAATATTGGTGAAGCCTAGTCATAAAAAGTTTAAACGATTTTGTGGCCAACATGACCGTAGATCTCTCTGGGAATGGTGCGCGTGACATGTCACGTGCGAGATGGATGGTTGACTGTAGACGCCCACGCCCTCTGACTCAAATGTCAAAAAACGCAGTCGCAAAAAAAAAAAAAAAGAACGGTGCCCAACGTGAACTTAAAAAAAAAGTAACGCAAAATTAACGTGCGTTCCCTTCATTGGTAACGGTAAAGGTTCTTTTATTTTGAAGTAACGCAGATCGGTAACGCGTTCTTTTATTTTGACCGCGTAACGACTAACGTACTTCGTTATTTTTTTTTTTCGGTAACGCCTACAACCCTCGGTACGCGGAACGCGGTAACGTTTTTGCTAAAATGCCCAATTGGGCCTTATGAGCGACCAACTTTACTAACCGGACGCGCGAGCAAAAAATTCCGTTATTTGACCGATGTTTTCAGGCATGTTCCAGTGAAAAGAGCTTAAATCACTGATAGATGCACTTCGTGGTAAGGAAACATAGTATAATATACTAGCACTTTACTTTTGCTTTGGTGCGCACGTTCTCGTTTAATACACTTCGGTCAGCGGTAATCATTGGCTTTACAAGTCCTACGGCGGCTTGTTTGGCCGCGTGCCAACCAAGGAGGTTATATTTAGGACTTCTGAAGTGGCGGTGGCGCTGCGGAGCTGACGCCAAAAACGGCGACCGACGCCATCGTACTAAAGGTAAAACGCGGGTCGGCTTTCTACCTTTTTAGCGGCTTTTGAGTCCTCTAAAACAAATTAAAAAAATCAGTTTTGTTTTCCTTTTAAAACGCAGCCCCAAAAGCAACGGTGCACTGTTACTGCCGCTTCGAGTGCCGTTTCGTTTAACCTTTAGCCAACGAGCCCCTAAAACGGGTTTTTCAAACAACCCTCTTGGGAGCCACTCGAGACTACCGGCTGAACTTCGATGTTCACATAGACGCAGTTATAGCTCGATCGCGACACATTCTGGGTTTCTCGCAACGTGTCATTTGTGGCGCCGGAGCAGACACTCTGTGTGTACTGTGCACTGCACTCGCGAGGCCACAGCTCGAGTACTGCACTTCAGTCTGGTTCTCTCACCATGACTCTCGGCTGGCCAGATTGGGGAGTGTTCAGCGACCTGCTGCCTATGCAGTGATCCGCAGGGTGCACCACCCCACTCGTCCTTACAGGGATAGGCGTACTCCGGAGCTGCTGTGTGCAGTTCTGCTGGCAGCCCTTCTCTGTGCGACGTGATGTGGCATCGCTGCGGCTCCTCTTGACGGCGCTCCATCCCTCAGGAGCCCCCCATTCATTGGCTTCCCGAATCCGCCGCACTGAGAATGGTGACCTGGCTCCGATTCTGGCACGCACTCTTCACCACCGCCAATTTTACAGTGAGGCTGTATATGACTCACAGGTCGAATTTCTGAAATTTCTTCCTGTCGTCGTCGTCACGGAAAACAACAACAAAAATATTCAGCGATTGAAGCGAAAGGTACATATCACGCATACAACATACAGCACAGCATTCGTTTTAATAAAAAGTGAAAGCCGCTTACAACTCCCTGTAACGCCGAACTGGAGCGCAGCTCTTGAGGAGGAGGAGTGAAGGGTACTGAGGGGAGGGTAGACCCCTCCTCCTTCTCCTCCTCCTCCCCTCATTCTTTAATATGCTCCGGGGGGGGGGGGGTCACGTGACCTCGGGGGGGGGGGGGTGCCACGTGACTTCGGGAGGGGGGTCACGTGACCTCGGGGAGGCGTGACATGGGGGTCACGTGACCTTGGGTGTCACATGGGGGTCACCTCAAGGTCACGTGACCCCCACGTGACCTTGGGGGTCACGTGACCTGGAGGGGTCACGTGACCTCAGAGGGGTCACGTGGGGGTCACCTTGGGGTCACGTGACCTTGAGATGACCTTGGGAGAGGCCACGTGACCTCGGGGTCACGTGACCTTGGGGAGGAGACCACGTGACCTCAGAGGGGTCACGTGACTTGGGTGTCACGTGACCTTGAGATGACCTTGGGAGGGGTCACGTGACTTCGAGGGGTCACGTGACCTTGGGGGTCACGTGATCCCAAGATGACCCCCAAGGTCACGTGACCTTGGGGGTCACGTGACCTTCAGGGGGTCACGTGGGGTCACGTGACCTTGAGATGACCTTGGGAGGGGTCACGTGACCTGGAGGGGTCACGTGACCTTGGGATGACCTTGGTTACGCCGACGCCGACGGCGACGCCGACGCCGCTCAAGCCGGGAACGGGCCCCTAAGAGCTGCGCTCTAAAAACAAGCACAAAACGAGCATCCGAACCACATTTATTATAAGGCGCTCCTGATAACAATGCGAAGCACGAAGCGCTCACCGCATACGTTTCGCGGTAATTACTGTTGCGGAAGCTGCCGCGGCGACGGTAGCTTGCGACGTGGGAAGTGACGGCACTAGCCTTTCATATATAACAAGTTTTGGTACAGTGAATTTACTTTTCTTTCGTCAATCATTTGGTATAGACCCTTCTGCTGTTTACAAGCATGAACTGCCTCCTGCGTCCCAAGCGACTTCCGGTCGCTCACTGCTCTGCTTACCCTTTTTTGTATGTCAATAAACTTTACAAGTACCTTGGAATATTTTTGTCTTGAGTCTCCCGGTTTGTACCTCATGAGTAATCTTTATCAGAGTGTTTGCACCGATATGTATTGCTCGACAACAAATGAGATGAACATCCCACGCGTTATTAGCAGCCAAAGCTGCTAATAACGCGTGGCTAAAATAAATAGGCTAAAGCAGCTAGCCTCAGCCACTTTAGAGCAGTTCGATTATATTGTTTTTTTTTTTTTTTTTTAAGTTAGTTGTTTTGTGTGTACCTTTCAAATCAATTAGACTTGCACAAATATCAATGCTCCGTATAAATGGGGTGCGAACATGACAAAGTAGAAGTCAGCTGCTGTCTTCCGCAAGGCGCACCCACGTGTAAACAGATTTCGGACGCTGTGCGTACGAGTTCATTAGAAACGTTTGTTTGGCCACTCAAAAAGGAACTAAATAATTGAGTTCACATTCAATTGTCGATTAAATGCAAGAGTCAACGTACAGACAGGGACAGAGACCTACAATCAACGATCGACCAATTAGAGACTACGAGACGCAAGAGAAAACCATCCCTTTTGTGCACTTTAATCCATCTCAACAAACTTCTACTCCCTCTAGGTTTGGCAGTCAGGATCTGTAAGCAGCGAAAGTTCATCTGAATAATAGCATACGTCGATCATGCCTCATCAACAGCGCCCGAAACATCGCGAACGCCAAGGCGACCGCACAAAGACTACTGACTGGCGTCCCCGCGAGCGGGCCGTCGGTGCGAACCGTGGATTAGCTTGGATTAGAGCCAGCAGCAAGTCGGGCCCGACTCGCGACCGGCTTATAAATGTTTTTTTTTTTTCAGATTTCTCCAAATGTTAGTCTTCTTTTACGTAAGAAATTCTAGAAAAACTTACGTAAACTTAGGAAGCTTATACATTTCTGCGATCTCCAACCTGCCTGAGCAGCCCCAGTAGTCAAAAACTATGGCGAAAGGTGGCGCTAGCATGCAACGAGTGGTGGCCGTCGCTGGTTAACCTATTAAACGCCTCTACAATTTCTAATGAACATATCGGGTACATTTTTTTAAGTTGTATCTAAATTTGCATAATTCACTTGGGTGCAAAGCTTTGGTATAGCGGCTTTACTTAATATACAAAATGTTCCCAAATGGGAACGATGGCCAGAAACAAGCTAACATTTTTCTGAAACCCCCCACAGGTGGTCACTGCGTGAATGGTGTTCCTCGCTGAATCTATACGTGTGGAACTCCACTGAGCAGCGAATGTGCAGTGGAATGCCGCGCTTTTTGCACGCCATTAGCGTGTTCTTTTTACAAAGCCGGAAACGCTCTTGCTTTCCGAATAATAACAGATGATGACCACTTCCTGCAACATTGCGGAAGTTCAACAAGCCGCATGGCCCGGTACTTTTCGTTTGGGGGCAACATCGCCGAAAAGTCCTTGAACAACAAGTCGTACAAATTCCGGCTGTTCATATTGGGCTCATTCTGCAGTTCCATATGAAGCCTCCATGTTGCCACCCGCAGAGTAACCGGCATGTCGGAAAACAATGGCCAATAACACTTCTTCCTTCAAAGTGTGGGCTTGTAGTCGCTTACAAAACTGCCAAGCAAGTCACCACCTCGCATGTGCTTGTTATATTGCCGGATTAAGTTGGGCTGTTGCACTTGAATTCTCTTGCGTTGTGTTCGGCTGTCGCGGGTCGTGTTTACCATCGGATGAACCCCGTCATAATTAGTTGGAACACATACACATCTGTTGTCATACCCATTTCACGGCACGCACTTCTTCGTCACAGCGCATATCCAACTCCCCGCGCACTTTCCTGCTGGGTGTCTTCAAGCCGGCACGTTTTTTACACTTTCTGTTGCTGGAAAGCCCCGATGCTTCCGCTCTTGCAGAATACTGTGAGAAGCAAAGAAGTTGTTCATGAATACAGAGGGGTCAGTGGGCACGGAAACACTTTCCAATGCTGACAGAACCACACGACTCCCCAAGGGCTCCGATGTGTCTGCTTCTCAATTTTTTTCCGCAGTAGATGTCAACGTTGAAAGGTATTCCTGATGATAAACACAGCACCCACTGCTTATACCCAAAGCGGATAGGCTTTCTTCTGGTGAACATCTTGCAGCTGTGACGCCCGAAGTACGGAACCATTTCCTTATTATACACTGAGCTGTGTAGCAAACACGCCGAATCGCACGAGGCTTTTGATGACCTCGTTTAGCAGCGGGCGCAGTTTGAAGTCTTGTCTTTCTTTTCTTGTGCTTTATCGTCGGCAACGTGAAGCTGCCATTTTATAAAAAGAAACTTGAATCTGCTCACGACTTTTCTTACGGGAGGCACGCTTACGTTTCCTGACTTAGACCAACACAAGTCTTCTCGTGGTAGCGAGTGGTATCCGGTCAAAAAGAGAATGCCTAAAAATTTGTAGAGGTCGAGTTTTTGTAAGATTGTAATTATAATTGATGGCGTGATTGTGTGATTTGTGAGGCTGAACTGGTGATTATCGTTTTGGCGGGCATATTTGTTAGTCTTGGTGATCAACAGTTCTGCGACTTCGTAATTGAAGAACGCCTTGAATAAGTTTATCGGGCTCATGTCAACCAAATCAGGTCGTACAGCACGAATTGAATTGAGCACAATAGGAGTGATTGGATTTGAGAAGATCTCGTGCACCTACCAGTCCGGTACGTCAGCCTTTTTTATAGAGCGCAGCTAGTCTGACACACTCAGTTCACAGGTGACACTTGGTGGTAAGTCATACTTCGTCCAGCATACTTAGTCGGCAGGCAATCGTCGGTGGTGAGAAATACATAGCCCTTCACGTAGGGTCCTTCCGTTCTCAGGCTTTATATTTTTCAAAAATTGTGGGGGGCGGGGGTTAAAAATCGGGCCCATCAGGGAGAGATCGAAATTTTAAATAAATTATTCTGAAATTCGAGATTTTCAGGTTATATTTAGAAACATGCAATTCTACTTAACAATAAATATCGCCTATCAAGATCATCTGGCGGGTTTTCGGTTGAACACATTGTGATATGGGATAGCGCAACACGGAGAGTAGACGTAAAAGGGGATACGGAAAAGAGCGCTACTTACAACTGACGTTTAATGCCATAGAAGAAGAAAGGAATTGCACCAAAATCATTTGGCGAAATTCTATAATATTAAATGTCACTTGTAAGTAGCGCTCTGTCCTGTCTCTATTTCTACGTCTTCTCTCCGCCTTGATTTACCCATATTACCATAGAGATCACCGACCGGTTTTAATCAGTGCTGGGCAGAGATACTCGACAAAGTATTCGGGAATACAAATATTGAGATACATGTATTTCAAGGCCCAAAACACAGATACTGAGACGCATTTATCTTTTATGCAAGGGGATATCCCCCAGATACTCCTACAAAAAAAGGCGAAAAAGTACTCCGGAATACAGATGCAAATACTTATAGAAATACATTTGTTCCCGAATGGTGCTACGTGGGGAGGGTGTCGTTCGTAGCGAATGCAAATGATAATGTATGCTTGTGCTGCTCTTTTTGTGTCATTTTATGCAGTTTCCTTTGCCAACTCTTTATTTATCATTAATGCCGCTAAAAAAAAAAAAAAGGAAAAAGAACTATGTCATTGCCGGTGAGCCACATAGTTACTGAGCGGTAAAGACTGCGTGCCTTGCTTGACAAAAGGTGTGGTGGTGGTGGAAAACCTCTTTATTGGTCCTGCGAAAACCCCTACCCCTCCGTCACCCCTTCACCAACACACCTACGCACAGTCTGCCGGTGAAGCAAGCGCCGGGTTCGCTGGACGAAACCCCTTTGTCCCTCCAAGTCCACACACATCACACCATCCTTGAAGTCCTCCGGCCAGTCCTGGGTCCCCGATGCCTCATGCCCCCGTTTTTCACAGTCCCACACAATATGCTGCAGCGTTGCCCGACTGTCCTTACATACCCTGCACAAGTCACTCTCAAAATTCCCTGGGTCCACATGTCTCCCCAACACCGGGGTATACACACACATCACCTGCAACTGCCTAAAAAGCACCGCATCCTCCCGACACAAATCCTTGTGAGGTTCCGGGAACCTCCTCCTATCCCGTCTGCAACATTCAAGATACTCTCCATAACCCACCGGCACATACGACCCCTCCTGCGAAGCCCGGCCTAAGAGTCCTCGGGCGCAGCAGTCGGCCATATCATTCCCCACCTCATGTGCAGGGCTCCATATTAGTTCCACTTGTCCCTTCACACTGATCAACCTCTTAGCCCTCTCACTCACCGTTCCATTCATGAAGCGCCTGACAACCCCCATTGCATCACTAAATACCTTCCTTACACCCTCGATAGAAATTGCCATTGCAACCGCCACCTCCTCAACTTCTTCCGCACTGTCACATCTCAATCCCGACGCTGTAACCACCCTACCATCTTTACCCGCCACAACCACAGCCACCCCCCGGTCCCCATCAAAAGCTCCGTCCACATAAACACTACCCTCCTCCTTCCCATACAGCCTATACAGCGCCTGCGCCCTTGCCTGCCTACGCCCCTTATCCCGTTCCGGATGCATGTGCCTCGGCACCGGCCTAACCCTCAACCTCCTCATGTCCTCATCCTTAATCCTTTCCAATCCCCCCCTGCCAGCCTCAGCACCCACCCCCACCCTGCTCAACACCCTACGCCCCACCGCAGACCCCCTCAACCTCTCCGTCTGCGAGATCCTCTGCGCTTCTATCACCTCTTCCAATGTATTATGCACACCCAATCGCTCCATCATCTCCGTGCTAGTACATGCCAGCAACCCAATCGCCGCCTTATATATCCTACGTGCTTGACAAAAGGCGTCTGCACGAAATCAACCCTGTTTTTCCGTGAGGGCGCATATCAAACTGTCGTCTTATATGCTTCTGAGTCACCCTTAGTGTGAGCAGATTAGATAACAGAGCACGTACCATTTCTACTCTCAACTCCTTTACAGCTTCTTTTTTTTTTTAATGTTGGTGACTGTGATGGATTATGTTATAGGGAGGGTTCATATTATAAATTCTAAAGCACCTTGCACGAAACATTTTTTTTATCTTTTAAATGTATCGTAATAAATGGCAAAAAATGTGACGAGATACCTAAATCTGGCAAATTATCGCGACACAAGCCATCTATTGTAAATGTATTTGACTACTGGGATACAAATACATTTTTCGAATGTATCTCGATGGAGAGATACTCGATATCTCTAAAATACTATCGCGATACGTTTGTATCGTGATACTGCCCAGCCCTGGTTTTAATAGATAAAATATATTTAATTAACGTAAACGAGATAATATTGAATCATAAATAAAAGCATACATATACTTTTTTTTCAATTTTTCGTAAGTTCCTGTTATCTACATAACCTTTTACAGGCTCATCATCTCTGTCTCTATTCTAGACCTGTCCGGCCTTCGGACATACCTGAACTGAGAGAACGTTCTCTCAACATCACAGCTTACGTACGTTTGCAATGCAGAGCAATATCACTTCAGCTCTACGAGGACAAAAATATCTGCTATTCCAGTCAAAATAAAGTTCTGAGAGCAGTTTTTCACCCTTCTTTCTTCTGTTTTGTTGCGCTGGTTGAAACGGGAAGGGGAAGGAAGGCAAAGGATACCTCCCAATAGACAACTTGGGGGCTCGATCGATCTCATTGCAGGTCACTGAAACTAAAAAATACGGTTCCTCTGCTTCTTAAAAAAATAGTTTTTGAGCCGTGTGATTTAGAAAAGGATAGAATTCAATTTCCGAATTCGGGGAAAAATGGAGTTTAATCCGATTTTCAAGAAACATGTTCGGAGCGTAAATATCGAAAAATATCGGGTTTTAGCCGAAAACGAAGGGCCCTAATGATACCGCGGCGTGCACTGTTATCGCCACGATGGCGAACCGACAGTGTGCACCGCTTTCTCTGGGGTTTTTGTTGACCTTGAAGGCCTGCCGCGAGAGTGCTCAGTCGCGGCTGTCTATTAGTCGAGAGTGGACGGTGACAAGACTGCGCACATTAGGAGAAAAGTTCCCATTATGTTCTTTCTTTCTTTTTTTCTGGGTCGGTTGGGGGGCTTTTAGTGGCTCACGTCTTTCACCACGAAAAGGCGCGCGACTGAGCCTCGGACTCGGTGTCTCGTCATTGTTTCCCAGCAAGCGAAGGAAGGGACTTTCTTTGTAGCTGGATGAATTTTCCTCTCGACGTTTTGTACTTGGCCTTCTCCGTTAGTTCCCTTCAACGGACATTCGAGGGGTCGTACGCGGCCGTTGTCGACATGAGGATTGTGACTGCGCGCTGAATTTATGAGGCAGATGGCCTCAGTGGAACTGTGAACATCGTATCGCCACGGGGATGGTGCATACTGTAGTCACGCGCCTGCAAATCATAGACGGCTAGAGTTTCTAGGTGAGCTTTCGGCTGTTTTAAAGTGTGCACTTTAGAGCATTGAATAATGCTCTAAAGTGCACAATTTGGCTAATTTTGCAATGTGATTTTCCAGCAGTGGATTGTGCTTCTCCACGGCCCCCAACCAGGACGCCGGTGCCTTGTGACCTACGCGGCACTGTTGATGAGGCTCACGACCTCCGGACATCAAAATGTCATGGTAGGCACTTTTTGTTTGCTCAAGAAAGTTCGGTTTAGTTAAACTGGGAGAAATGTTTAAGTTTATATTTGCCGTTATGTTCCCCTGTCAAATTGCAGTTTTCCCCGTTACTCCCATAGAGTCCCATGCATTAGCTGGTGTCAAGCGATGGTTGCCAGAGGTGCCGCTCGGTGAAGCCTCGATCCGCGATCCAGTCTCCTACTTGTCTTGTCTACCTATGATCCTTCATTCAGTGTTTCCGCCTTAAAAAGCCAACTAACCATGTCCTCTTTGCAGCTCCACAGGAAAGTCTCCCAGCTCCGCTTTTTTCATAAAATCTACTACCACATTCCAGACCATAAAAATGAGTTGCTATCACCTCCCGACCGGATATCATCCCGCGTTAACAACACAGGTCCCATCAAACGCATTTCAGGCTCGACCAACGCATTTAATCGATTATTACTTCCTCAGGCCATCAGCGACTGGAATAACCTCCCATCATCCGTTGTCACCACTCTGGACCCGAATAATTTTCTATCTTGTTATTAACTTTATTTTTCTTCTTACTAGTTTTATTATTTGTGTAATTATGAGCAGTCCTGGGTGTGTTAAGTCTGTTAAGTTTATTAGTTTCCTTTTGTGTTTTTTATGTACTTGCGTTTTTTTGTATTGTATATGTCTTGAATACCCCCCCCCCCCCCCTCTTTATGTAATGCCCTTCACGGGCCCTTAAGGTGTAAATAAATTAAATGAAATAGATATCAGTGGTGGCTGAGAGCGACAGACGACAAGAAATCTCGCGCTTTCTCGTCGCAGACGAGACGCTCCGAGAGAAAACTAGAAAACCGCTGCCAGTGGCAGAAATCGATGTAAACACCTCCGGTTTTCCGGAGCTGCCGAATCTGCCTCAGCAGCAGCAATTTTTCCGCAAGTGTAAACGTACCATGAAACCGAAGCGGAAAAGGCAAGCTCGGGATATTTTGAAAATAATGATGTCTCAATCTAGATTGTTTGTTTCTCAAACATAAAAATATTCTCGATAAAAATACTATTACAGCACTGAGACACAGTTTTACAACGAACATTTCACACGTCAGTCATCTGTCCAACCAATGAGAGCCGAGAAACGGTGCTTATACTTTGGTTCACCTTAAGCCCAGACGCAGCCGACGCTACGAGCTGAGAGGGGGATCAATCAGAGAGCGTCAAAAGCACACCATCATGGTGTTCGTCGAAAATAATCCCTGGAGAAGGGGAACAAGAGGGACAAAGGACAAACACAAATCTCCAAACACAGCTAGGTGACTGGTGCGCGACTGAAAAAATCCGCCTGGTCCGGTTATCGAACCCGGGACCTCTCCATTACAGGTGGAGCGCTCTACCAATTGAGCTAACCAGGGGTTAGACATCAGTAGAGCAGACGGGTTTTATCAGCCGCCACTAGTCTAACACCAACGAGGGTGAAACTTGCAATTTAAGGTTATGATTATAATGCAATTAAATGCAAAGGTGCAAGCGAGCTGGACAAGAATGACGAAAATAATCCCTGGAGAAGGGGAACAAGAGGGACAAAGGACAAACACAAATCTCCAAACACAGCTAGGTGACTGGTGCGCGACTGAAAAAATCCGCCTGGTCCGAATCGGACCAGGCGGATTTTTTCAGTCGCGCACCAGTCACCTAGCTGTGTTTGGAGATTTGTGTTTGTCCTTTGTCCCTCTTGTTCCCCTTCTCCAGGGATTATTTTCGTCATTCTTGTCCAGCTCGCTTGCACCTTTGCATTTAATTGCATTATAATGGTGTTCGTCATGTTTCTGTGCGTGTTGTATCATCGCTGGAGACGAAAACTGCGTGAGTGGCTCGTACCAATCAATGCCCCGGCGGATACTCGGTGTAGTGGCTCGTGTCCAACCACTGCAGTGATGAGAAAAGCCGAACTCCAACAGTGCCTGGAGCTCAGCACGCGTTTTCTACTTTGCCAACCCCAGCGCGTGGGTACGATTAATTTTGGCGGCATAGGATGGGCAGCACGCCACGTGGCCGCTTGTTCTAAGTCAGAGTTGAGGGGATGAACAATATTCATATTTCTCGACTTCTTTTTTTTTTTTTTTTCTGCGACTGTTATTGCTTAGAAAGAAAACTAAGGCAAGTTTCTTTGGTTATTAACGTTAAGGAATGATTCTGAGTAGTATTTAGCGGAAGTAGAAAAATCATTTCATGGCTACTTTAAGCTGAAAGGATGTATAGGTTGCTAACCGCCTTTTGTTATCGGCGGGGTCTAGAACAAAGATACCCCAACCTAAATTTACACCTTACGGCGTAAAAATTGATGAAAAAGATGTCTCATCTAGGCACTAATTTTTTTTTTTATTATTTATTTTAGTGTCCCTTTCAGAAACTCGGGTCGCACGCAGCTTATGAAGCTCACGGTTCTTGCCATGTCAATTATTGTTAGCGTTGTTATAGGATAATGCCGCAATGCTATTCGATGCGGAGCGATATTAAGAGGCCTCAGACTCGCCAAGCTCCGTGTCTCTAAAGTCGCGGGTGACTCTAGATTTGCTGCGTTCGATTTCCCTGCGCCTCCTGCACCGGTGCAGAAAAGTGTAATCGTAATCGTAATCGTAATCGTAATCTTTATTGGCTCAGGAGAGCCGTCGCGCCGCGGAAAGGCGACAGCCCGTACCATGGAGGCCCGCGGTGCCACGTCTGGTGATGATGATTATGAGATGATATATACAAGGGGGGGACGACGCGCTCTTCTCAACATCGCAGGCACCGTTGCTTGAAGGTTCGGGGTTTGCCAAGAAGCTAGTGTAGGGCGGTGTACTTCCGGTCGTATCTAAATACCCATACCGGAAGTGTAGACTGCCCTACACTTTTTTGTACCGGTGAAAGAGGTGCAGGGAAATCGAACGCAGCTATACGGTGCCAAAATTGTTGGGTCAGGGAAGGTTGGCCTTCAAACGAGACGCGGAACTTACGACCGCTCTTCTTTGGTGAGCTTGCAGCTGTTGCACCATCCGAGATTAAGAATACGCTTGCTGCGAAACTCGGGGGACGATAAAAGCGTCCCAGGTTTCCTCTCCGCGGTTCCGAGCGACACAAGCTTCATTTCTACCTGCTCTCTTGTCCACCTTCGTTTGGCTTCCGTGCGGGGTGAGTACCGATTGCTTCGTTTCCGTTCACTGCGGCTACTAAGCGAAGCACCAGAGTTTCGTTTTCGATGACGCGAACACGGAACTGCAAAAAATGCGGTTTTTATGTTCCAGAATTAATGTCACGAAATAAACTATCCACCACCAAGAAACAAAGACAAGCTAAGAGCAACAAATATTTCAAACATTATTTGCGTCCCGAGACTCATCGTAATTAAGTTGAGAACGATCCTGAATCACGCTTCTATTTAAAGTAGGGATGGGAGATTGGTCGATTAACCTTCCGGTTAATGGATTAATGTTTTAATCGCGATTATTACTTTTTTAACTGATTAGTCGGTTGAACTTGAAACCCGGTGAACCAAAACCAAAATAACAACTTTCCGTGTTTTTATCTTTCTTACCCCAGTGACTTTTATCGATAGAGGGCTTATGTAGATCGCTCCGATGATTATGATAACGATGCCGGATACAACGTCGGCTCCTTTGCGCATGCATCATACCGTTATCGGCTATCGTTATCGGAGGTATCCGAAGGATCTACAAAAACTCTCGTTTAAAACGCGGACATTAACCTGTTTGTTGGCGGAACTCGCAAATAACAACACCATGCTTATTCCCAGCTGAAAATGCGCATTGCGGTGTTTATCACCTAAAAAAAAAAAGAATAAAAGAATGTGCTTTTCGTTTTTTCACGTTGTTACGCCTGAAAATTAACGCGACCGATTAATTGATTCAAAGCTTCCGATTAATAGGGTTAAATGTTCACGTCGTAAATTATTTGGGTTATTTCTTTTTCCGATGGAAGTTTATTTTGTATCATGCATGCACTCTTGTACAGGTTACTCGTAAAAGTAATCGATGATAATTACAATTACTCTTGGTTCGAACTAATATTAATTTAAATGAATTACTCGATTACTTGAGAAGAAAAGTAATTGGCCGGTACTTGAAAAAGGTGACCGTTACATTTCCGATTACTTCAGATTTTCGAATTGACCGATTTGTCTGGCAGCTTCAAAAACGGTCTTTTCGTGCTGTCCATTATTCGATTAGACTCAACGCACTATAAACTACTTCTCATCTACAGCTGGGAGACTCGTCGCCCATTGATGCATGCTTTTACGAAGTTGTAAATAATGAATTCGCTTATCTAAGATAAACGCTTTCCACAGCTCCGAGAATGCAACCACCAAGCAGAACGCCAGAGAATGACAAAACGCGCGCTTTTGACCACTGAAGCAGCAGCTTGCGGCGTCTATTAATAGTTTTATCAACTATAATGAAGATCATGTCTCAAAAAAGCTAAATTTAGCAACGTGTGTTTGTATTTAGATTCCGTCTCATTTTAGAGTCCTTTTTATTTAGGTCTACAATATTGTTGATCTGCGGGTTAAAGGGCTAGGCTGTCTACACCAACTCATGTTTACAAACAAACCGGAGCGCCCCTAGCGGACGCCACCGGCGCCGCGCATGCGCGATGAGGGTGTGGACAAGAAGCTCGCCGTCGACCATAAACAAACCATTGGAATGCGATGTTATCGGCGTCAGTGTGAGTCCCCCTGCCCTTTTTCGCGTTCGAATTGTTGATTCTACGTCTTCCTGGCGATGTCTGACTACTTGAGCGGCGTCAGCGAAATTACCGAGGCTCGTTACACCGCAAAACTTCGCGTGAATAATGTGACATGTGGCGATTCATTCCGCGTGGACGCGCTCGGACTGCAAAAGCGTGAACCGTAGCTGAGACAGTCGACGTCGAAACTGAAAATCGCAAGCAGGATCGGACCAAGTGAATTAGGGATAACAAGTCGGTGATGGTCACTGGTAACAATGATCAACATCTTTTTTATCTACTGTTTACATCGAGCCTGCTTACCAACCTTCAAATTTAAGTCTTTTGAGGCCTGCACTTACTTCTTATCGCAAGTACCGGGCCAACATTCGGTCTACGGGCCGGCGTCGTCTATGAGAGCAGAAACGTTTGAGAGAGCAGACGACAGTTCGAACGATCAGGCGGCCATTTGAACTTGAAGACGCACTGAACGTGGTCCGCAGGTGGTCCGCACAACTTGACGGTTCTCTGGCGTTGATGATGGAACAAAAAAAAAAAAATCTGATGACCAGAAGTATCTTTGAATTCAACCCAAAGTGCTTCCCGCCCAACCAATCGTTGTCTGACGGCGTCTGCTTTTCCCTTTTCACGGCACATATCCACCTTCTCGGACGAACCGAGCACGTGAAAACTAACCTTCAAACCTTTCACGATACTTTTGGTACGGCCCCAGTCGCGGCGTTTTGACGAGAAGGCAGGTTTTTGTCTGGTTTCTTTCAAAACAACGCAGGAATACACGTTTGGCATGGGGACTTCTGCCCACAGCCCCAGACCGTAAGTGCGACCGACGCGCCACCACCGCGCCGTGACGTCACAGAGAGATGAGTTCGTGTATAAACATTCACACAAACCACATTGTTTTTTTCTTAAAGGCCGACGTACAACCTCGCTTTTCTGCAGGGAAGAGAGTCCTCTTATCGCTCCCCTCTCCTAAGCTGCGAGGGGAGCCAAGTTGGGCAAGGTAAAAAGTGGAGAGGACAGAGGAAAGGACGAGGCGGGGAAAAGTGGAAAGCGCGAAGTGTACGTCGGCCTTCAAAAGGCCCCTAAAAAGAAAACAAAAACAGTTTTTTTTAAACAATATAACTTAAAAACGCGTGTCAAAAAAATACACAAGAAAAAAAGAAAGAAGCAATATTGACGTCGCGAGACACGATTTTGTCAGTAGTCAGCTCCTTTCCGCTTGTTTTCTCTCTCGGCATTTCGGGCGCGTGGAGGAGAGCTGTAAAGGCTTGGCCTTCCCGTTGAGGTGGAAGGAGCGAATGACCATCTCGTTGAGCGAATGACCATTCCGTGACGTCATGGACTTTTCGCGCAGAATTTAAAATAAATATCGCCGTCAATATTGCTCGAAAACAATTTTTTTTTTTTTGGCGTAAAATTTATTTTTCGACACACGTGTCCCATCCAGACTGCTTCAAAAACAGTTTTTTTTTTTTTTCTTTTCAGGGGCCCTTTAATCCAGTAATTTTGGTAGACCATTCTCCGGTCGGAGACTTTGTTGGAGGATTTCTTGGGGAGAAACTTGTTCAAACAAAGGGCGCCATTAGGAAAGGGAGGGGAAATAGTAACAGGAAATTTTAGCACTCGCAAAAGTAATCCGATTACTAGTAAATGTATTGAAATGGCTACAAAATTACTCCCAAATGTAATCGAGTAGTCAGATTAATGAGTATCGTGCATGTCTGCATTGCATGCATGCTGTATTTAGGAACTCAGAAAAAAAAGTTTGGGGTATAGTTAAGCGGTCAGCTAATGCACGCAAGAAAGCCTAGGAGATCTATTATTACTGTTCCACAACCGGAGGCGCGCACCAACATTATACATATTAATTCAGTATGCCATAATTCATTAAAAAAAAAAACTTAAACATAATATGAGACCCGATGACGGTCATATTTTGGTTTTGTATTTACAATGTCAGGATCAAATGCAATAATTAAAACAACAAAAAAATTCAAACAGACTAGCCAGTCTTTCATAGCTCTCGAGAACGACAGTGACCTTTAGTAGATTGAGTAAAAGGTTAGCAAACCCAGTCGTCTCATCTCAGTAGGTTTTGTTTCCCAACTACAAGCGAATACGATACAACGATAGTTCGTGTGAAATAGTCGCACTTGTCGAAAAATTCAGCGCAATCATGAAGAAAAGCGTGCTCGACGCTGCAGGCTCCGCTTTCATGTATTCAAATTTCCCCCCTGTCGGTCTTTATTAAAACACGTATAGTGCCGGCCAGCATTTTTTTAATCAATTACGGCATGGTAGACAATAAAATACCATGGTTATAGGTCGCATTGTCTAGCAAAAATTTACTTTCTACAGAGTCCAAGAAGTGTTGTTGCACCTTAGATGCAGTTCGACCTCTGTAGCGTAATTATCCACAACGTTCAAGTATTTTAATGGTTTGTCAGTCTTTGCTGCGCATTAAAAAAAAAGCATGAAAAACGTTTTCGGTAAACGTACCTTGCTTTTTCAAAAAGTTAAATGCATTTTAAAGGGGTACTTCGGCATTTTCCTCTTAGTCCCCGATTTGCCTGAAAATTTGTTACATCAACAATCATCACCGAAACAGTAACCCATGTATTGAACCTAAATGTCCTTTTTTTCGCGCGAAGTTCCTGAATTTACGAATTTTGGTCCTCACTGCGTTTTTCAAAGTGAAAGTGTCTACTGGCAACAATGAAAATGTGACGTCAGGGGAAGGCGGGGGTTCACTCTTTGGACTGTAGGCTTTGTTCCAAATTGATGACAAGCAGTTTCATGGTGTCAAATGAATGTCATGGAAGGTCGGTCCAGCACCCGCGCAGCAGCGTGAAACAAATGCTTGGCACAATCCATTTTTTTACTTTCCGCTCGACCTGCAAGCTTCTTCCCCTGAAGTCACGCCACTGAAAATCGCGGGTATATTTGAATGTTGGTAAACCTGAGACTGGGGCAGAAAGAGAACACAACAGAAGGTAGTAAAAGAGGAGGCAACGTCTCAATTGAGACGTTGCCTCCTCTTTTACTACCTTCTGTTGTGTTCTCTTTCTGCCCGTTGCCTCCTCTTTTACTACCTTCTGTTGTGTTCTCTTTCTGCCCGTTGCCTCCTCTTTTACTACCTTCTGTTCTGTTCTCTTTCTGCCCCAGTCTCAGGTTTACAATCATGTTCAACTTACACCAGCTCGCATGCACTCTGACTATTTTTTCGTTCATGTAAGTGCTTTGAAAGAAAACCTAAGATTGGGACAAAAAAAAACACAAAAAAACGACAGCACGACACATAATCCCAGTCTCACGCTTTCTTTCAAATATGTTTCCTAACCAGCTCGCCTCCTTGCTATAGGTTCTTCGCTCCCGGAATGACTGTTTAATGCCTTCCAAACAATTGAAACCATCGCTCCTAACTACCGCATTTTTTGCTTGAAAATGAGGAAGATAAAGTTCGCTGCCAGATCTTGCGCGGTTGAAAGGTGTTAATAATCTGTTATGAAGTTCTCATTGGATGTGTCTGTAATGTCTACAGTTATTTTTTGCGGTATCCGACTTTTTTATGTTCTAGATTTTCACATTTTCCTGCCCGAACAGTTCAAAATTTTTAATAGCATGTGTTTTCATCCTCTTGTTAACGTTTCCTATTTCCTTTAGGTATACTCAAGCACCTTTGGGAAAATGTTGAGGTTCATAACTTTGGTCCTGGCAGCCACCTTAGGAGTGCAGGGAGACATGGGCTCGACATCATTCGAAACTAGAGAGGCGATCAGTAAGTGGAAGTTTGAGCAAAGACTGGGCACAACCGAGGATACACGATAGGCGAGCAAGGTATATAAGCATCTGTACGTGAAAAGCTTGAAGACGAAATGGACAAACCGAACCCGAAAACTATAATTGAAATACCAACAGTCAAGTGCAGGGGCAGAACAGACTACCTCTGTGAGAAAGGTAGTAAAAGAAGCCGAGAGAAAGATGTGGCAGGAAAGAATGCAGGGAAAATCAGCTTTAACTATGTATAAGGGACAAAAGCAGGAAATAAGGAAACAACAATGGTATGATAATTCACCGGGGAGCTCGTTGCTAACCGAGGCTAGAACAGGAGTATTGATTAGGACATATAGGACAAAGTATGAGAAAATCGATACCCGGTGTGCCGTATGCCAAGGGGAAGACGAGATTATAGAACATGGGGTGTTGAGGATCAGACATGTACGCAGTTTAACTACTATACTCAAGTTACTGTAGTTTAACACTTTTCT
Source organism: Ixodes scapularis (assembly GCF_016920785.2). NCBI lineage: Eukaryota > Metazoa > Arthropoda > Arachnida > Ixodida > Ixodidae > Ixodes > Ixodes scapularis. The sequence goes on from NW_024609884.1 coordinate 87,138,939, forward strand.
GAGTAGTTTAGTAACTTTGAATTACATTTTGATTTCGGTAATTAGTAGTTTAATTACTTTTTTCGAGTAACTTCTACTAAAATTACAAATTACTTTAAAATTTTGGTGGTAGGTTTGCGTATAAACAAACATTCCTGCACAAAAAGGGATAAGAGGTTGGAGGATCAGCTGATATTTGCAAATAGGGGGAAGCATGTGACGTAGGCAAAAAAGGGGGGGGGGGGGGGAGAGAAAGTAGTTTGGAGAATCCCAAACCCCCCAAACTTTTCACTAGCACTACACTGCAACAACTCTGCTACGGGGCGCGGGGAGCAAACAGACACGACTCAAGAGCGGCCGAGTAACTGCGGGATTAGCGCCGAAGACTCGCGTTTCTTTTTGTCCCGAAGCTCAAGGAGACTTGAGGCATTTGAAGAAAGGGCTGGTCCCCGCTTCTCCCCAGTGTAGAAACTCTCGCCCACTATAGGAAGTGTACACACTGCATCCTTACTCAAAGGAGGTAACGAAATGCAGCACCCGCTTTGAAGCTCATCTGGTGCTCCTGTATAGTTTGTGCTGTCTTTCGATATGTCATCTGGTCTTTTCTCTGAGTAAAGTAATGTCGGCTATAATACCGATTCAAATAAGTGCCTTATAAGTTTATCGTGTTAAATAGTTCGTTAGCGAGAATAAAACAATTACTCTGTGGCGGCTTACGTTATTTGCGCCATTTCCGAAAAAAGAAAAAAAAACAAAAAAAAAACTGATGCACCTCCGATTTTCTTTTGAATATTGCATACCAAATAAAAAAAAAGAAGCTTTCTATAGGGTATGAAAGGGCGTTTTGAAATATTGTGTTAAAAAGAACTTTTACTTTACTTTGAAAGTACATTGTATTTACAGTATTTTACACCGAGTACATTGCACCCGGTCTACTTGCTACTTTACTTCAAGTGCATACCCTCTCACTTACTTTGTACTTCCAAGTAGTTTTAGACGTACTTTACACAACACTGTTAACAAGCAAACACTGTCTGCAAAATCAAGTTCCATGCAGTGCTAAACCCTCAAAAGAGAAAGTACACATCCGCAGTACATCAATGACCATAAAGAAAAAGAAGTACAAAACAATTAGGCATGCAGAAGCAGAACCAGCTCTTAAAGCATTTCTGTGAAAACACAAGCCGCGTTATATTCGGCTAGTAGAATTTCGCTAACGGATTCAAAACCTATGTACGTACTTCCTTGTTAGCATAAAAAAAAAAAAAAAAAAATAACTTCAAAAGTAATTCGCTACTTTTTTACGGTAGTTAGTAATTTACTCAATTACTTTTCATTGGAGTAATTTCTACTCTTCTCAAATTACTTTTGACGCTTATACTCTGCAACTTAACTTAATTACTTTTTTTAGCAAGTGCACAGGGCTTACACCCCCCCCCCCCCCCCCCCCCCTTCCCCATTTGGCCGAAGCGTTGGGGTTTGCGGTCGAGAGTGGAAGAATGTCTGATAAGTGCATTTTTATAACAAAGAGAAGATTGGAAGTCTGCTGGAAATTATCTAGGGAGACTTGAATGACGTACGTCTAGGCTAGGTGGCGCAAGTTGCCGCCCGATATAAAGCGTACAGCCGTTAGCATCCATCCATCCTTTCATCCGTATTTGGTTAGTCAAGATTTAGGTTCTTGGTTTCGAACGCAGAATACAATGCTGCAAACGTCGGGACACGTAGGCTTAGAGGAAAAAACTGCCTGAACAAAGCCAAATCGGACACGTGATTGTTTTACTGTACGAATGAAGTTTTGAAGAGAACGAAGAATTCAACGCCAGAGTTTCGGTTTTTAACAAAACGTTTCCAGGTATGTGGTTTTATATGTAGCCAAATAATAAGCGATTTGAAGACGCCAGCTTTGATTGCAATACATTGGAAATCCATTCAAAACTGGTGCTGCCTTGAACAAGCTGCCACAAAGAGACGAGGCAGGTTGTAGCGCTATAGATACATAAAAAATATGGAAAAGGTTAAAAAAATAACCGCATCTCCACGTGCTGAATGATGCTGATTGGAGCGAAGCTCTGGTGGTGCTGATGATACAGATTTTATTGTTCATAGGTAGTGCTGATGGTGCTCATTTTTTTTTTTTTATTGCTAGTGCTGAGTTCCGGGTTGCGTTTTGACTTCATTATTACTGCTTTAGGGTCGGAGAAATGCAGAGCCATGAATTCAAAAGTTTAACACGATTATATACGCATTTTACCGCAGCGCCCTCTCCAGTATAGACGTTGAGCGGCTACATGCAACGCTTCATCCATGACATCCCCAGCTCTTGAGTTACTACCACATCTCAGAGCCCCCTACTCGTCCCGCAGTCGTGGCCGAGTGGTTAAGGCGATGGACTAGAAAATTCATTGGGGTCTCCCCGCACAGGTTCGAATCCTGTCGATTGCGCAAACATTTTTTTTTTCTTCTTTTGTGAGCACGGACGGACGGACGGACAAGGCTAGACCCTAAGGAGCTTCGCACATAAAAAAAAAACATTGCTGTCAACGCATAGATTCGGGCTTCCGGAGACAGTTCCCGAGATTACAAATGGAATTGTACAAACGTGGCCTAGAGACTAATGTGAGAGAGAGTTCACTCAAGTGTAATAGGTGGCGCGCTTTAAACGAAGACAAAACAAGCGGCAGTTCCTTTCTTTTTTTTTTTTTTAATTTCCTCATTCACTTAAAAGCATCGTAAATCGGTCCGGCGCCTTTCAGCTTCCAAAATAAATTTTAGTTTTCATCAGTCGACGCCCTTTACGAACATAAATCTCTTAGAAAAAACACAAGACAGTGGGCAAGTGTGCGAGGGTGAAGCCTAATATAATATTAATTTTAATTGGAATCATTTGTAGGTAGACTAAGTGATGCCTGTAGAGGCAAATCAGCTAGCTGTGGTTTCAAAATCACAAAATTCAGAAATTGCAAAAACTTTTGCGAAAATTCAGTAATTTTACCATCTTTGGCGTCAAACATCTGTATTAATAGAAACAAAATTTAAAAAAAAACCTCGGTAAGTAAAGCCTTTATATGGAACAATTAGCTTAAATAAAATAAATGCATTCGCAAGCTGACCATTGGACGTGGTTAGTAATAACATAAGAAGAGTTCCGTGTATGCGAATAACCACATCAATAATTGTTTCGAAGGATTTTGTTTTAATTACTTACGTGTTTGAACTGCCAGCTTCGTTCATGCATACTGTACCTTCTTTTCATTATAAAGCTAAGGGTAATGCTCTCTCGTTTTGTGGTTTGTTCCTAGGCAAGGGGGCGACCGTCAGCGACTCCAACTTCTTTATGGACACTGTGCTCGAGGTGCATCTACCAGGCCTCATCAGACACAATCCTTCCCTCTACCCCGAGACGTTGATTCACACCCACAGCTTCGAGGTAACCGGATGGTCGCCGAGAGCTGAAGAAAGTCAAGGCGTGGCTTTAATATGGCCACACTTCTTGCCTCGTCATCCGTTCTCCGTTATCGGCTAACGCCACGACCATGGCTGCTGAGAGATGAGATGCTCGTAGTTAAATGCACCCATACCTGCCCCCTGAAACACAATCAAGGATGCTAATAAAACAATGGGCCTTTTCTAAGGTTGCCTGTGCGCAGATGGTGCAGAGTAAACTTCAAAACTCGTATAAGGGTATTTACCAGGTGTTTCATACCGAATACACCTCCTCAAAGATGTTTGTTAACTTCTTTACAATAGGCGTCATGTTTTTCATACACCTACTGGGCGTACGAGAAAGGTGTTGTTACACCTTTTGGCGGCTTTGGAAATGTGTTCAGGAAATATTAAACCTTTCCAGGAGAATATAAATTCGCCTGACAACATTTTTTTTTTTTTTAATTTGCTGGGTAAAATTTTTCTTAAACAATAGACCGGAGTCGTACTGAGCTCTGTGTATGTGACTTGTTTTGGGGGAATTTGGGGGAGGATTGGCGATCGAAGTGAGGGAAAGGACGGAAATCCAACAAAAACAAAAGGGGGAGGGAGATGATGCACAACATCATATCACGTTCAAAGCGCCGAAACCTCAAAGGACATAAAGGAAGGAGGCGAAAACAGGGTGCACTCGCAAATAATGTTTATTAAAAATCCACCTCGGGTTTTCATTTATATTAGCGGCGAGTGCAACAAAAATTATTGTTAGTTGAGACATCACATCGCTATCACTATCAAGAAGGGATAAAGGTAGAGGGGAAAGTATCTCTTTAACTTGCTCCTGGATTACCACTCTTTCTCTCACGGAGTCTCTGTACGGTGATCGAAGCACAGGGAGCTCGTCGCCCTCGGTAACGATGCAGTTCTTCGCAACAGCGGTTTGGCGCACCTTCGACGACGTCGCAAAGCAGTCGCTATATTCGGCGAGGAGTTTAATCAGCTGCCGTCATTTCGGACACGGAAGCTTGGGTCCAGTGTCGAGCTGTGCTGGCGGCGTACGGTCTTGTTGAGGTAACGAGGACTCTTCAGTATAATCGCGGCAATTTCCGCGGAGTTCAGGAGTTCCTCGACGTGTCCCACAGCGACACCTCTCGTGAACTGTTGCGTTTCCTGTTCAAAGTTCGTTGCGAGGACCACAGTGCGCCCTTCCTGAAATTCAGTTACTCCTCTGGCGATGCCTATTTATCTTACCAGGAGCAATTGAACGTTGCCTTCGAGAACAACTTCGCCGCAAGTAGCTGCGCCCGCAACGACAGGTACAACATTTCATCGTGGCAGCAGGTTCACATGGTCGGCAGCTGCTCGGACAGCGATTGACATTTGGGGATTCTCTGAAGGCGGAGCTGGTGCTCGAAGCGTTAATCTGTTCTCTCCGAGGTCGATGAGGGCGCCGTATTCGCACAAAATGTCTATACCAGGAATGACGTCTCTGGCACGGTCTTGTAGAACGACGCAATTCACAGGACAGGTCTCGCCGTGGATTTCGACGCGAGCAGTGTCCCTTCCGATCGGCGTTATCAGGTGGACTCCGGCGGTTCGTATTTGCGGGCCATTCCATGGTGTTGTCACTATCCGTCGATAACAACGTTTAGGCTGTTGGGCACCGTTGCAGAAGCGTCATTGTGATGCATGGCGAGGGGAGAGTGGGAGCGCTCCGTCAGTCAGAGTCTTGGGAGAAGGAAATCAAAGGAAGTGTTGCTGAGCCGGAAGCTTAATATGTCACGGAGCGCTCCGGCGTTCTTGGAGGCTCTTTATACTTCGGGCGTCTTCGGCAGCGCCACCTCCAGGTGTTGCCGCAGTTAGTTCTCCCCGCAACGCAGGGGAGCTAGGCTTTCTCGGCAGGATTGTGGCGCTGGAGACGCTGAGCGTTTTGGCGATGGTGAGCATGATTAGCGGCGGGGAGGCGGCGCTGAGGATGGCGAACGTCGGAGGAGCTCCTCGATGTCGTGAGGGCGTTCGCCGTACTTTGGGCACGGGTCGTTCGGGCGGCACCCGAGCAGCCCCAGTTGTCGTAGGGGCATCGACGGTAAATTTTGTCGGCTTCACCGCAGTGATAGCAGATGGGTCGTCGATCCGCTGTCCTCCTTACGTCGGTCTCCATTGGCGCTGGTTGGTCTCGGCGGTCGTACTGATGTCGTTCGTCGTGGCGTCGGGGGTACGCCTGCTTTGTTGAGTCCCGTCGTGGCGCCACCGGGTAACGTTGACCAGCTGGCGGCAGTCGTCGGGCCATTCCGGCGTTGGTCAGCGTCGGCTCTTCGGGTGCGGCCACGGTGACAGGGCCATCTGGTAGGAACGCTTGCTGAATCTCGTCTCGAACAACCTCGGCAGTAGAGATTGAGGCCGGGCACTCGGCACTCGGGAGAAGCTTTTTAAGCTCCTCCCGGAAGACGTCGCGGATGGACTGATGTATGCCTGGAATACTGTAGGCAAGGTTGGAAGGGGACTGCAGAACCACACTGCCGCCCGGTAGCCTCTGGCGAGAAGAGCACGCTCGATGTTGTTGGCTTCTGTGATTAAACCCTAGATTGTCGTAATCGGGTTCCGCACGAAATGCGCCGAAGATGGTTTAATGTCCTTCACGCCTCGCATTAGAACCTCGAGCTTCTCTGCTTCGGGGGTATCAGGATCCGCGCGGTTGCTGAGTCAAAGAACATCTTCAACATAGCGAACGACGCTCTCGTTAAGGCCTTAAACCCAAGCTTGAAGAAGCTCTTCAGCGCGTTCTCTTCGCCGTTGGTTGGTGAATGTTCTTCGGAGCTGAGCCTTGAATTGGTCCCAGGAGGTGGTCGTTGTTTCGTGGTTCTGAAACCAGTTCCGCGCTGTTGCCCCCAAGGCGAAGTAAACATTCTGAGAACACTGCTCCGGTGTCCACCCGTTATGGCGGGCCACTCGTTCGAATGGCTGGACTCAGTCCTCGACGTCTTCGTAGCTTTCACCGTGGAAGGGAGCCAGTGTCCGGGGGGTGAGGGGAACGTAAACGGCGGTAGATGCTGCTGTGGACTGCGTCGTTGGCGTGGCCGTCGTCGGTTTTGTCTGCAACTGTCATTCCCGGAAGTAGCCCAAACTCAGGAGCTTGGTACTGAAGTCGGCGGCTGGCACGAAACTCGGGTCCGTCAACAGACGTTCGCGCTCAAATGGGGCTTGCTGAACGGGTTCTCGGAGGAGTACGCTTCCCGAATACCATACCCCGCATCTCCATCAAAATGTCACGAATGACAATTGATGAGGCGACGGATAACTGAAGGAAACTAAACGTTTAATGGGCGAAACTGTGCCCGGAACAATATAAGAATAATAACAGGCGTCGTAGGCGAGCGTAGATGTCGGCGTAGTAGAGAAGGACCGAGTGCCGGCGTAGAACTGACGTTGTAGAGCCACGACGGAGCGCCTTTTGTAGACGTACGGTTTTCGCGAACATTCGAACTAGAATGTTCGGCCTTCGAACATTCTGAACGAGAAACTTCTCGGACGTTGTAGAAAGTATTATTACAACACAATAATAAAAGTTGCGGGGCCCTCAGGAATCGAACCTGGCGCCTCTCCGTGCGAGTCGGGTGGGTGGCCACTCGGCCAAGCACGCGTCAATATGGCATGAATGTTAATGAAACTAAATACCTTGTACCTTTACTTCACAAATAGAAAATAGCGCGCCATCACAACAGATAATCATATGCGTAAGATTAGTGCTCTTCGTACTCTGCGTCTCACAATTTCTCTCGCGCACTCTTTTGCAATGCGGATGCAGGCTTTTCTGAGGTAGTTCTCCACCCGCCCGCCTTCCGGCCCTAGTCCATCGTATACGGTGAGACGGAGTGTACTTTGACCATGGTCAATGATGGTGGTGAAACAGCTTGAACATTAAACGATTACACAGAGACAGGACAAGACACACACACGCAGCTGCAATGATGGGGGGAAAACAGCTTGATCATTAAACGATTATACGGAAACAAAATATTAAATGATTATACAGAGTCGAAGCAACCACTGAATTCCGAAGTGGCGCGCTGCAGTCGAGCTAATGTTAACGATTGTGTCGTAAACCCTTCATAAAATACAGTGTTTACTCAAAATTTGCCTCGTCGTATTTACAGTGAGCTGCGTCGTGAGTTTCATGACCAATGCTATCGCAATTCGTAAACCACAAACACAGTTTTTTGGTTTTTTTAAGACCGCACATTGACACATGTCTACTGGAAGTCACAAGTCTTATCAGACGATCCAGATACCACTGCTGCAGAACATAATTATGTCAAAAATATACGGATAACGTCTGGATAGTACATATGGCAGCACACCTAGAATCAGCAGTAACAGATCACTCGGATTTGTTTTGCTTACACAAATTCGTGATGAAGCAGGGGACATCTTTCAGTGAACAGATATAGTCTAACAAAAAGACGGGGAGTGTGCAGGCGAGCTGGTGATAGTTACTCCCGTCGCTTTGGTCAAAGGTTGGCCAAACGCTCACCATGATTTCTTTACTTTGAATAATTGTGCATTCATCGACTGAAATAAGAACAATGTCAGAGTGTCAACTTTCATGGCGTTATAAGAATGCGATGACTCCAAGCTTGTATCGCGCTTTTTACACACACCATCGAACTTAGTTCGCAAGTGATAATAAGTAGCCAAGATTACAACTCGTGACGTCACAGGCAAATCCTGATCGTGACGTAACGAACGGAAGTCGTAATGGCTCTGTCACATTGAGGAAACAGTTGGACAACTTTGTCCATCAACCCGAGGGAACCATGTTTTCGGCAACCCTGTCACATTGAGGCAACAGCAACTGCCGGGAAATATATTTTTGTCGCCCGGCAACCGTGTTCGCCGATTTGTTGTCCGACAGTCGGAGAACATCCTGTCACACTGCGCTGACGGCGGGGCCAACACGGGTTAACACTCCGCCATCGTGATTATTTTCCTTCGTTCATGTGCGGTGCGGCGCGGCGTCGCTGGAAATGTACAAAGTGCTTGTGCGTTTGAAGGGCCAGAAATTACCACGGGACGACATCAACCAGTGACTATGATTAGAAAACTTGTCAAAAGGAGTATTTTCCATCCTTTACTTTATTAAAATGTTCTTCATTCGTTGACGAAGCAGCTATCCCTAACCGAGGAAAGTCAGATCGCTGCTATGTTCGTGATTTACGCCACCGTATGAAGCGTTTGTCCAGTTCCTTCTTTCATGCAATTCTTATTTCTAGTGTAAAATTGAGTTAGCATTGTCAGTACCTAAAAGCGTTTTTTGTAGCGTAGTGTTGAGCTGAACTGACGGTGCTTGTAAACTGCGGCACCGGCATGATCGGCCTTCATAACGATCGGTGGAATAAATATTTTCCAACGCTATCAATTTGCCTACCGCCTGCTATGTGTTGGCTTCATTCCTCAAAACGTTCTGGGGATTTTCGAAACAATTCAGGTGTTTGGCAGCAGCTGTTTTCAAGTTTCGAGCATGAACAATGATGATCATAGCGGTCGTTTTATTGCTTAAATTTTTTAATCGCTTGCTTGCGTGGGTGATATTTATTAAACATTATCAACGGGCGAGTAGGCATGCCATTTTTATTTCACTAGCAGTAATGTTGTATCAAACGTTTTTTTAGAAAGCAAACATAAACAGCCTTGTAGATCAATCAAGCTGCACATTACTTTTTGAATAAAAAAAAAAAAAAACATGGGAAGTGTCACATGTGCTTTCCGAGGCTGTATGTATTTACTTTCTAAAGCAATTTATACAACAGAGAAATGTATGGCCCTATAAGGAAGAGAGACAATATGGCTTTATTAGCTGTGACGCTTCGGGCACATCAGTTATAAAAGCATAGGGATTTAAAATCACCTATAAAAAAAGGTGTAGCGAAAAACTTCAAATTTCCACGCTAAACGGTATAATGCTACAACAACACACATCAAAAGGTTTGAGTTATAGACATTGAATGCAGGGCCGGTTGCACTTATATAGGTGTTTTGAAGTTTGCTCTGCAGTGGGCACTCAGTCGAGATTTTTAGTATTGCGCAGATGAGCAAACGTGAGTGCTGTGCGTTTGCATTAGCTTTGCGTGCTCCACGCTGTGCATGCGCGTCGTCGCGATGCACCAATCCGAAACCGCCGTTGGGACTCCGCGCACGCGAAGTGCGAAACACGCAACGCAAACGGACAGTGATTCCGTTCGCTTGTATGCGCAATACTAAAACTCACCAGTGATCGTCTGGGGCGGGGGTAGCCCACCGTTTTAATTGCATCACGCCGCAATTTCGCTCAGCTTTCGTTTGCAAGAACAAAACTACTGGCGCAATAGCTGATTAAGGTTTTACAGAAGACCGTCGAAAACGCTTTATGATTTTCTAATTTATGGCACCGAACATTTGCGGAAAAGGACCATTCAACAACGCAAAATATGTTTAACTGCGGCGCGTTATATAAAGAGACTCTGTAGTGGCATGGAGGCGCGCCTAGCTCTAGAAAGATATTGCGTTATTTATGAGACTATCATCCTTGAGTACAATGAATGCATATTGTTTTCACAAATAAAAATGCAGCATATTTTTGTAACATTGTCAAAAACTTCCACATATAGTGCATTTACAAAAATGTGGATGAAATGCTTAATATGTGGCGTAAATTGTATTGGACATGTATTCTGATGTGAAGGAACGTTTTCATCTTAATCTCTTTCATGAACTTTTTAGAGGCGTCGTTGAAGACTTATTCTTCCTGGGCACTGTGTGTAGACACTTTTACTATATTTTTTTTTTTGTTTCTTACGAACTATAACACTTGAAAACCACTTTTTTTATCTGAAGATTTTGTCAGATGACTGCTTGGTTCGAGACCTGAAGGTGAACCTCACTGAGGGTGCTGTCAAGGGATTGGATGTTGCGACCAGCCGTCTCGGAACCTGCGGCCAGCCGTTTGATGTGTGGGGAACAACGACGATATTCTGCTATCTTGAACTGTCTGGACTCCAGGTAACATACACGGCAAAGGTAAAGCACCAATCACTTCCAAGTTGCTTAGCATCGGTTTCACTAAACACCACCTAGAATAATCAAGGTCTGTGAACTAACTCCTCCTCCTCCATGGAACGGCGTCACCCTACACAGTAAACTTTGAAACCCCTATATAGGTGCAACTGGACCTTTAGCCAATGTCTATACCTCCCACCTTTTTATGGGTGTTGTAGCATTAAGTCCCGTTCACACTTTTGCAACCAAGTACGACCGAGAGAGACAAGACCGGTTTTTAATCCTCTTGCGACTTCTTAGGACCGGATGCGCTGCAGCGCGGAGCTGGTCCTAAGAGATCGCAAGAGGCTTAAAAACCGGTCTGGTCTCTCCCGGTCGTACTCGGTTGCAAGATTGTGAACGGGTCTTTACACCTATTTGCGAGCAAATTTCAAGTGCTTGTTGTACACCTTCGGTATATGTATTTTAGAGCGCAGCCCTTAAGGCCCGTTCACACTCTTGCGACTGCTTGCGACCTCTTAAACCTGGGTTCCTTAAAACTTCTTAAACCAGAGAACACACTGGCGCCATCTATTGGGAAGCAGTGTAAACTCGGCGGTCCGGCATATTTTTTTTTATTTCTCGCGCAATATCCTTTCTTTTTTGGCTCGAACAACTTTTGTCAATGTTATAAACGAGCCTTTCTATGGGTATTACGCACATTAGACCTCGGAAATCCCGCAAAACCTTCGCTTTTGTGAAATGCAGTTCTAGGGTCACCGCATAGATGGCGCCACAATGTCAGTGTGTTCCCTCATTCTAGAAACATTTAAGAAGTTGTAAGAGATCTCGTCTCTCTCAGTCGTACTCGGTCGCAAGAGTGTGAACGGGCCTTTAGGCGCCTGTTTCCGGCTTGAGCGTCGTCGTCGTCGGCGTAACCGCGGTAACGTTTCGGCACTGTGCCGAAACGTCGCCCTCGTGACGTTTCGGGGAGGGGAGGAGGAGGGGGAGGAAGAGGAGGGGAGGAGGAGGAGGGGAAAGAGGAAGGAGGAGGGGAAGGGAAGGAGGAGGGGGAGGAGGGGACGAGAAGGAGGAGGGGGAGGGAGGAGTAGCAGGGAGGATGAGGTGGGAAGGAGGGGTATACGCTCCCCTCAGTACCCTTCTCCTCCTCCTCAAAAGATGCGCTCGAATTCGGCGTTACAGGGAGTTGTAAACGGCTTTCATTTTTTAATCCCTACACCTTTATAAATGGTTTACCCGAAGCGTCACACGTAATGAAGCAATGTTGTGTCGCTTCTTTATAGGGTCACAAATTTCTCTGTTTAATCAACTTTTTCATAAAGCAAATACATGCAGTGATAATGATGCGTCGTCGTCGTCGAAAGGCGTACAGCCTTGGAAATCACTTGAGGTACACCTGACGCTTATAATGTTCGCCATTGTATGAGCGCGCTCTAACAATAGAAGTAACATTAAAACAGTAATGTGCAGATGAATTGCTTTACAAGTCTATTTGTGTTTGCTTACTCAAAAAAAGGTCGACACAACAAAGAAGTGTATCCCCTAAATAAAAGTAATAACATTCAAAGCGCCATCCATATACTTTCATTTTTCTCTAAAAAACAAAACAAAAAAAAAACCTGTTTTGTCGAGGTGCATGCTTGTCAGTCAGTCAAGGGCGCCCAGATCATCGGGCGGAACTCAAGGTTATTTTATCCAGTAAATGTTCCACAGTACATGTGTTGCACTACACGAAAAAGGCGTGCAAAAAGAGTGAATCAAATGAAACAAACCCGCGGTAATATTTTTTACACAATCATCACAGCCAACCATTGGTTTTCTAATAAAACACTTTTATGATCAGTGTTGCAAACTGAACAATAAAAAGCCTCTAAATTTAAAAGAGGCACTAATGACACTGTAATGCAATCGCTTGATTTTATTATTCCATAAACACTATAAATTTAAAAAAAAATGTCTTATTTTTTTCGACAGCCTATTAGCTCCGAAATGTTTCGGTGGCAAGCTCGTATGTTTTTGTTCGTGACGCCATCGCCAGGATTTGCCTCACCGTGACGACGCGAGTTGTCATCTTGGCTACTCATTATCAGTTGCGGGCTATACACTCTAAAAAAAGCTCTTGAGTCTCCTTTCCCGCACAACACTCGGAGAGCCAGTCACCGGAACTTACGGAGGCAGCTCAGCGAATGACGTTTCCGAAACATATGTTTAGACCGAAAAACGTAGTCTGAGTTGTGACATTAAGCAATGCAAGCATGACGTTTTGCATTGCTTAATGTCACAACTCAGACTGCGTTTTTTGGTCTAAACATATGCCTCGGCATCGTCATTCGCTGAACTGCCTCCGTACGTTCCGATGATTGGGTCTCCAAGTGTTGTGCGGGAAAGGAGACGCACGGGCTTTTTTTAGAGTGTATAAGTTCTATAATGTGTGAAAAAAGCGCGATAGAAGCTTGGAGTTGTAGCCTTCCTAAAATAATACCGTGAAAGTTGACAGTCTGATTTTGTTCTTATTTGCATCGTTGAAAACAAAAGTATTTCATTATCAAGAGATCGCGACGTATCCATTCCTTTAATAATTACGTTTTCTCACCCACTAGCTTAAAATTATTCCCAATAACGACATCGTAGATAGCGTTTGGCAAATCATGAATGCTGACCACAGTGACGCTTTTTGGCCGTCCATGTCACCTCCTGTTTCTTTTTCTTCGAGTGAGACGTTCCCCTCTGTATTTTCTTTGACTTGAAAGTCTTTTTTTCCTCACCACAGTCTCGGCTGTTAAACAAGATTATTAACTGGCACCAGCTCACCTGCAGATTTACTGTATGTTTGTTAAACTACATCTGTCCACAAAAAGATGATTCCCATACATATCCGAGTCATCTGTTACTACTGATTTTAGGTGTGCTGCCATAGCATGCCGACGATATTCGTATGTTTTGCAGATAATTCTGTTGTGCAGTAGCGGTTTGTGGGTCGTCTGAGATCACTTGTGACTTCCTGTAGTCATTTCAAAGTTTCGGGTCCTAGGGCCACTTCAGAAAAAAAGGGACTATAGAACTCAGACCTTTGTGACTTGGTTACTGAAAGTCACTTGCACCATCAGGCGACCCAGATGCCACTATTCCAAAACGTAACTTTCTGCCAAACATGTGGATCACGTTCGTACGTATGAGAACGCCCCTGGAATCAGTGGTAACAGGGGTCCCCTTCATTTTGCTATGAGTAATCAAATATGACTCCACCTTACGGCTCTACCTTCCACAAAAATTAATTAATTCACGAGGAAAAAAGGAATACTATACAACATTAAAGACCACAAGAAATAAGCGAAATGACTGAAAAAATCCTCAAGAAACACGAAGCCGGCAGAAAAATATTACCGACAAGACAAATCTCAACACAGCTCAAGTTAGAGAGAAAACCGCTAAACTGACACTGAGAATAATAATCCCCGAGGAAGGGGAGAAGGGGAACAAGAAAAGAGCATTCTTTTCCCGCTCTCTGTCAGCTTTGCTTTAATATTGTTATTATAAAAAAACTGGCAGTAACGTTTGTGATACACAATCACAGTACTTGCTCATGAACATGGTGGCAGGAGGCCTTAGCTCCATTACATTCTGTCCGAAAAGCAACCTTCCAATGCCAGATACTGTATTAAGACATCCTTTAGCATACTTGATATTGAACATGCAGAACGCTGCCATCAGAGCTGCTAGGCCTTCAAGGATATTGATCGCTTTAAAGAGTTTCGTTGGCTCTGCTTGGACAAACATGTGTTCGGAAACTTCTAGGCTTTCTCCACGAAGCAGAACACAAAGCAGGCCGCATGGGGCGAGCGCGTCTTCACTCTGTAGTACAAGCAGGGACCAGTCATAAATATCAAGACCAGGTTCTGGAATTAGAGCACTGCTCGGGCCTACTTTTTGAGGCCCGGCCCGGACCGGGCCCGCAGACTCCTAGTCTTATCGGACCCGGCCAGATGGGATGCCTACCTGATGAGGCCCGGCCCAGACTCGGCCCGATGGAATGCCTAGTTGATCAGTCCAGGTCCTGGACCGGCCTGGGAGGCCAAGGCGTGTTTCATCTTGTGGTCACGCACGCACCAACATACAGCGGCTCTCGAGAGAACATTTCTCCTCTCGACTCGATTGGCTCCTGAGAGCATCGGATCGTGCCGCGTCGTCGGCGGAACTCGCCGGACGCTTGTATTAGTTCCGCGCAATATCCCGATTGCATACCATTGGATAATAACATGATGGCTCATCATCGCACCGCGGATACTGCTCTCTCATCTGACTGCCATATTGCTCCGCGATTTCACCAGTTCACGACACCACGAGGTAACCCTACGTACGAGGGTATAAGAGAATACGGGGCAAGGTCATCAGAGAGACTGCACAGAGACAATTCACAACAGAACGGCACAAGGCGACGAAGACTGCTCCTCGTCTTCGGTCCTATCTTAACTAAATAAAAAGCTAGTGTTCTTACCAACTGTTCCAGATCAGTTTAACTTCGAGTCTGGAACAAACCAAGACGCTAGAATCTCATAAATTCAAGGCGGCCCGGGGAAGGTGTTAGTGCATTTGATTCGTTTAGCCTAATGTGCATAAAGGACGCTGTAAAGGATGCCTCTGCGTTTCTTCTTGTGTGCCTTCTTACTCCCAAAGAGCTTTTTTTTTTTTTCTGCAATTTTTTTTTTTTTTTGTGTTGTAACGAGTTTGAAGTCCGCTTTTTTCGTTTCTTTCAAATTTGAAGTATCAATGCGTTAGCATTTTTTTCTCGTAAATTTAGACAGTGGGCTTTACCCTGCCCGAGCCCGGCCCGTGTCTGAAAACGATTCGTGCTACCCGGCCTGGGCCCGGCCGGGCACGGGCTTTCGGGTTGGTCCTGCCGCGTGGGTTGGTCCTGCCGCGTGCGGAGCTCTAACTGGAATGTCAAAAATGCAATGCAGTTTTGACACTGAAGTAACTACAGTTACAAGTTTCTGAAAATATTGCATTCAGAAAATTAGTAATTAAACATTATTCACAAGCTAATGCCTGAGTAGACTTTATTTAAAATCCTGGAGTGGTTTTCACTTTCAACTGTAGGAAGTAATCCCCACGATGGGACAAGTTGGCATAAAATATTAATTCACTAAGTCATTTAAAAAAAATAGAGGAAGATCTATTGGTGGATTTTTCGGAAGTGCCACACATGACCCCCTTTGGAAAACGCTAACGCTCACCGCATCACTTGTTTGGCTTTCTCTTTTGATTTTTCGATTTTTTGCTGCCTCTTTGTGGCCTGGTTACTGGGTCAGTTTTAGCGTTTCTCAAAGGGGGAACGTCTGTGGCGTTTCCCAAGGGACATGCTAACGGATCCCCTTAGAATCCACCAGTGTATCTTCCTGCATTTTTTTTCATCCCTCTTCTGCACTCTCCCTGTCAGAGTACGTTGACGCCCTTGGATACGGTCATCCATATCCCCTGTGGAAAGAACCACATCCATACCCACTCGCGGAAGGAACCGCATCCATATCACTCGTGGAATGAACCGCATTAATCTTTTAGAGCGCAGCTCTTAGGCGCCCATTTCCGGCTTGAGCGGCGTCGGCGTCGCCGTCACCGTCGGCGTAACCGCGCGGTGCATTATAGGTAAATTTCCCCGCTAAATTTAGCGAAAAAATTTCCCCGCTAAATTTAGCGAAAACATTTCCGCGCTAAATCTAGCGGAAAAATTTTCCCGCTAAATCTAGCGGAAATATTTCGCCGCTAAATCGGGAGAAAAAATTTCCCCGCTAAATCTAGCGGAAGAATTTTCTTGCCACATTTAGCGGAAAACTTTCCCGCTAAATCTAGCGGAAAAATTTCTCCGCTAAATTTAGCGGAAAATTTTTCCGCTAAATCTAGCGGAAAATTTTTCCCGCTAAATCTAGCGGGAAACTTTATCTGGAGGGTCACGTGACCCCCCCTCCCAAGGTCACATGACCCCCTCCCGAGGTCACGTGACCCCTCCCCCAGGTCACGTGACCCCCCCCCCCCTGAGGTGGAGGAAGAGGATGAGGGGAGGAGGGGAGGAGGAGTACCAGGCAGGATCACGAGGGAGGAGGAGGGAGGAGGGATATACCCTCCCCTCAGTACCCTTCCCTCCTCCTCCTCAAGAGCTGCGCTCTAACTCGGAGTTAAAGGGAGTTAGTTGTAAACGGCTTTCATTTTTTTAGGTACAGACACACATCACAGCCCGCGCACCGCAACTACAGAAATCCAGAGCAAAGAACAACCAGCGACATCAGAGCGGCAACTGAGCACGCCCGCAATCCACCGCGCCGCCTCGGAACACCTCCTACATAACAAAGCCGTACTGCTGAATGAGATGGCTTTATCAGAGGAGGCCAACGCTGGCCACAGATTGGACACGACGATTGCGTCAACGTTCCGCTCAAACTTGACTCGAAGCCGAGCGCTCACGCAGCACTCCTTTCCAGATTCTGCGTCCAGCTTTGGCCGTCTCTGGTTAAGCCATCTCATTCAGCAATACGGCTTTGTAATGTAGGAGGTATTGCGCGGCGCCTCCTGCTCTCTAGTTCCGCGCCAGCAGTGCGCGTGACATTGCCGAAAACGAAAGGGCTCCTTTTGACGGAAGCCCAGCGGTGTTAAAGCCCCTTCATACGGAAAAGTAGCGACATCCTTTGAAGAATGCCGCCGGCTATCTTGGGCCGATCCAGGCGGCGCTACGGTCAACGCGCGAGCGCGAAAGATCAGAATATGGCAATACGAGTGTGCAAGAGGGACGAGGAGGGAGAAGGAATGCCTATGCTGTCGGAGTGCAGTGCATGCTATGAGCTCATGTCGCCAATCAAATAACGCCGACTGCGCAACGTCACGGCTTTCATCGTCTTTCTTTGAGCACATCCTTCGAGGCTGGTAGACAATGGCAGTGCGCTTTTAGCCTGTGTGTATGTATTTGCGTTTCTTTTAGCCTTTGACTGCGCTTTGCCTCAAGTATAGGAAAGCCGTCTGCTAGCTTGGGCCGATCCAGGCGGCGCTACACTCGACGCGCGGGTGTAAAAGGGCAAAACATAAAGATTCCAGGTGTGCGCGTCAGAGGAGGAGGGAGAAGATGTCGCTACCTTTTTTATTCAGGGGCATTGGGCGGTGTCGGTCAGTTTGTCAGCGTCGGAGAGAGAGGGAGAGGTTGGCGTGTGCTCACAGCCAGCGCTTCGGACCAATGGGAGCGTCGCCCGCGACAACTAACAAACGAAAGACACCGCCCGGTCTTCGTCCAAACGAGCGCTCTAATGCTAATGCATTAAAAGTGTCTTCCTAATATGTGGGCGACCTAGTTGTTTGCGTGAATAGGACCGCTTAGAACTACAACTTTGGCACAAATGAACTGCAAACAAATATGTTTATTTATTTATTTATTTATTGATACTACCATCTCCTTCGGGAGGTGTGGTAGGAGGGGGTACATAATGTTTTTATAAAGGTATACATTTCTAGTCATTTTATGCACACGGGAACAAGACGATCGATGTAGTCATTATATAGTATCAAATCATAGATCAAGCAAAACAAAAAAAAAAAAAAGCCTACAAGAAATATCGTCAATTGCAGAAGTTACAGAAACTGCGGAGGTTAGCCATGACTGATGACTCAGATGAAACAATTATAATATGACTGGGTACGGAATTCCAATCATGAATAGTCCTTGGGAAAAATGAGAACTTAAATACATCGACCCTACATCGGTGTTCTTGTAATGATCTACAATAAAAAATTTCGCGTGGAGTAATTATGAAGAGCAGGTGAAATATATGTAGAGGTGTTGTTTAGTAGGTCGAGCAAAAATTTCAATCTTTGAAACATGCGTCTATAGATTAATGAGCTAATGCTCGAACACATATGAATCTGAAACCGGGTATTGTCTCTGAAATGTGTTGTATATGAAACGCAATCCTTTTCTCTGAATCGATTCAAGTAAATTTATGTTTGTTTTATAAAACGGGTCCCAGACAACGGATGCATACTCTAATATACGTAGAACAAACTTTTTTTAGGCTGTTAATTTTACGTTTGATGATGTTTGCTTTAAATTTCGCCGGAGAAACCAGAGCTTAGTTAATGCCTTGCACACAATGTGTCTGTGAGAAAAATGATTTTTATTTCTTCACCGCAAAATACAACCTGTGCATCACCCAACGATCAGACACTATCAAAATGCTGCGCTTTGGACCAAATGCCAATGTTTCCGAGCTTGCCGCTCCATGGTTCAAAAATAATTAGCGATTTTTCTAATTTAGCAATGAGGATAGGGCTAGTTTCCTGTAGCCAACACCACTCATCTCTATGCATCCGTATGCTGAGACTGAATCAGCCTTAATTTGAAAGCTTCGTTCTTTTAGTCTTTCTTTGCGATGCAGATAATGTATTTATTTATTCACGTTACCTCGCAGCGCTTATAAGGCATTATTTCAAGGAGGGAATGCTTATACATTTTCATAAATTTACAAGTTTGAGGAGGCACTGGTTTGGCTTGCTCGAAAAGTAAAAGCGGGGGTTTACGCCGAGATGCGGCAGCGAGACCGATACAGTCGTGCTTCGTATACTTCGCGAGGCAACCCATTCATCGAGTGGCTCGGCATGCGGCATACGACGCATACGAAGCACCAATGTCCCAGTAACTTGCAGCCGTATCTCGACGTAACTTTATTTAAATATCTCCAGTTTACCTCATTCAAATAATTTAGGTTGGAACCGTAAATACAAACACTAGCACAGCTTCGTTACGGAAACGTGAACGAGTTCCTACTGACGTCAAGTGGAGTATCGCTAAAATATGGCAAATGGAGATACCCAATTTTCCAGGCAAAGTTCCGATTTTCGCCCACCTCGAAGAGAAATATGTTTGTAGTCAGCTTTCTAGAACGGCTCCGCTTACAATACTGACGTACATAGATCCGAAGTTCTCATATTGCATCTATTAACATTTCAAAGTCGAGTACTTGCTTCATAAACTTGAAAAACTTAATCAAGAACTTACCTTGACTGACAAACGACGCAGATCCGTCCGTCCGTTTGATCGCCATGTCTTTCTGTTGATAGCAGTGTTGCGGAATGGGCACCCCCATTCCATTCCAATTCCATTCCGGGGAATTAGAGTTTTCGATAATTCAGCTCCTTTCAATTCCTAGGAATGGGGACACTGGACCCATTCCCACTCCTGGAATGGCTGAATCGTTCCATTCCATTCCTCTAATTCCTAAACGTGAAAATTGGCACTTTACAGCTGCATTGTGTTGCCTGCATAAGCAGCATAAAGCTGACATAATCAAATGCAAAAACAATTGCAAAAAAAAAAAACTAAATTCCTTAAAAAAAACACTGATTTTACTAAGCGGGCCGCTGGTGGCACAAAGTGTTCATTTACAATGTACTGCAAGCATCGAGAAAGCCCCTTGATATGTCAATGCTTGTTGAAGACATCGGTCTTGCGACCACTAGGCTCGCAACAGCAAAACTTAAAACCACTCATTTTCTTTTCCTTTTTTAACTTTTTTGCATTTGACTTTTAGGACATACGCGGCCAGCGTGTTTGTTTGATAAGACCATAAAAATATACGGTTCGTGCGTGGCGCAGGAACAAGCTATATTACTGTATTCTTCAAATACTGCAACACGCCTAGTACACTGCTGAAAGCGACTCCATGCACTGCGGCAAGAACACATCCACTGACAAAATGCAACCTCCGCGGCTAAGCACGAGGTACCGTATAGTAGTGGTGTAGAACTATCGATAGCACTATCGATAGTATCGATAGTCGCCCGAAATCTGACTATCGATAGTAAAACAACTATGGATAGTTCTATCGATAGTCGACTATCGAAAAACTATCGATAGCCTTATCGATAGTCGACTATCAAAAAACTCTCGATAGCACTATTGATAGTCGACTATCGAAAAACTATTGATAGTTGACTATCGATAGTTCTGCGACGCTATTGATAGTTTCGGAAAAACTATCGATAGTTTTGCATCACTACCGTATAGGTCACGAAACCTGTTTTTAAAACGCATAAGTTCACGCTTGCTTTACGAATCTCGATATTTCTTATCACATTCAATTTTTGGCTGGTTCGCCTGCCCTTTTCCACCCTTTGCATACTCATTCTCGTGTTTCCTCTTCAGATGGCGAATAAAGTTCGATGATATACGCCGACTGCAGCGTGTATAGTTTCGTTGCACAACTTTCAGCGTGCAGCTTATTTATTTTCTTCGCGACTAATGTCGAAAAATGTCTTCCACGATGCCCAGACTCGATCTGTCCTCTTCGCGCTGATCGAGAGGCGGGTTCAAGCAGCAGGCGGTACCAACCAATTCATTCTTCTACCTCGGTGTCGGTTGCTCGCGTTGTGGCGACGGGTCGCGCAGTCAGCGTCGACAGAGCTATCTTAACATCAAGATACAATTAACGGGTTAATACCGCACCGTTCGAATTGACATTCCCCGTGTTTCCTGAACACCACCGTCCAACTGACTTCTCACCGCCTCAAACAGGGTCCAGGACTAGGGGCACGAATGCAGACCGGACAGCCGAGACGCGTGAAAACCTCTGTGGCAGCTAGCACCCAGCTCTCCTTCTCAGTTGCCCTCACAGTAACGGTCCCGCCTTGTCTGGCGCGGGACGGTCTTTCGGCATACAGGTCTAGTCAGTTCGATCACGCCAAGAGCGGTGACGATAGTCTACTTCACCTTACGATGGACCTCAACAGACAGCACGAGAGCCATCGAAACCAATCCAGTACCTTCTGAGTGTCGCGTGACCCTGCAGTTCCGCTCACGGTGCTGGATTGCCTGGGGTGGCTCGTAGCGTCCGCAGCGGTCCACCGCAAGGTGAAACGAAGTATGCAGAGACTAAAGTCAAAGGAGAAGAGCGGGAATCCGCTAGCTTGCTTGTAACCCCAACCCACTAAAACATATAACACAGAGAACAAGCATCGGAACAAAGACCAAGTAAAAGGCGGACTTACGCTACAAATGCAATATAAAAAAACAAGCCCCGGAGCAAAGCGCAAGAGGAGAAGAGAGAAGTGAATCTCGCTTTGTTTTAATGCCGAAGCAAACCGACATTTCGCGCTTCAGAGGAGTGCGCACGAATTAACGTGGAAGGCAGCAGGGCTTGGCTGCCTCCTAAACAACGCTCCTCGAACTATAAGAAAACAATACCTGATCATCTTTCGGCGGCTCCCAAGTCAACGAGTTATCAGAGCTCTGCGAGTTATGAGTCGCTTCAGCTCCCAGATCTCAGTCTATGCGCGCGCGTGCATTCTATACTCTGTTTCATACTTAGCGTACAACGCTGTCAAAGCCACTGGCGCGAGAGCGGGGCTTGATCTCGTTGATCATTTGCACGCGTTCTCGCGCAAACAAAACCATAGAAGAAGCCACGCGCTCGCGCCAGTAGCTTTGACAGCGTTGCACGATAAGTATGAAACAGACTATAGAAACCGTCGCAACAACACAAAAAAAAAAAAGCATGACAAGAAGGACGATGAGGAGCTGTGCATGACGGTTTCTTTGTTTGCCGCTCCTTTTTCTTTTGCTTGGTGCTTGGTTTCTTGTTTCGCTCTCGTGCATCGCCATCGAAGCCCGACGCCTGCGCATCCGTGAGAGGCGCTACCGTTACCCCCCTTTCCCCCTTTGGCCTTTGCTTCGACGCTTGTTTTTTGTATTGCATTTCTTTTTTGCGTATAAGTCTGTTATGGCTCCACGCGGGCTAGCAGTTTTCCGCTCATTTTATTTTTGAACAATCGACTCGCTGATTGGCTCACTTTAGCGAACCGCAAACCCTAAAAAAGAAAAGAAAAAAAAAAGAATTGCGCCCATTCCATTCCCATTCCATTCCGGCGTCGTGAAAATGCGGAATGATTCCGGAATCATTCCAACTCCGGAGTGGCAACTCCGCAACACTGGTTGATGGTGATAGCGATAGTGTGTCTCCACAGTTTACAGAATTACTAACCAACACGAGAAATGATAGCCATCTTTAATTTTGTACATAATCCTCTTCTTTTTTCTGGTTGGATTCCCCCCCCCCCCCCCCCCCCCACGCCCTCCGCCTCCAACGTTGTCAAAGGCATCTCATATATATACGAATAACCCAGTGTGACTCCGGTTTCTTAATTGAATGGAGTCTATCCGAAAAAACTTGAAAAAGTTGTTTTTAGGCGGAACCTTCTCCTACTCAGTTATAGGTGTAATATTTCCAGAACACATTTCCAAAGCAGCCAAAAGGTGTAACACCTGTGACACGCTCAGTAAGGGCATCAAAACATTACAATTTACACCTAGTGAAAAAAAAATAGCATGTTGAGAAAGTGTATTAGGAATAAAACACCTCCCAAATACCATTATATGCTTTTTGAAGTTTACGGTGTAGGATGGCGCCAACTCAGCAACTGGGCGCGAGTCCGGCGCCGAGCGTCCTTCGACGCATTGATTGGACACAAGGCACAGTCGAACCTGTGCCCAACCTGCACTCTCAGAAAGAATGGTGTAGTCTTGCACCCTTTTGGTCCCATATAATACACCCCACACCTTAGTTCGACGAAGAGCGCCCTGACGTTGAACTGAGTGCCCCAACGTTTACGAGGGGCTTGACAGCCGGTGCAATATAGCTGATTAAACAGCTAAAGTATGTATCAAAAACTAAAAAAAGAAAAACAAACTCTGAGGTTTTGCAGTGAAGTTAAAAAAACGATTATTAATTTTTTTTTTTTTTTTTTTTTAGTACGTAACACGTACATTAGCGGTTTTAATAAGTTGTGCCACTCGGCTGTCAAGCCACTCGTGAAAGTTAGCATCGTCGGTTCGACATCAGCGCGCTGTACGTCGAACACTGAGGTTTTGGGGTGTATTATATGGGACAAGGGGTGTAAAACTACACCCTTTTTTATAGTGTGGGTCTGCGCTTGGGAACCTCACTGCAACGACGTTGAGCTGCTAGTGCACAGGCTTTGCTTATTCAAGCTGGTGTTGGTTTGAAAGAGTTACTCGTATCTCAATGATGCCGTCATTAAGGTAATAATATATCATCTGCCGTCTTCCAATGCATTTCATAAGGAAAGATTTCACGCCACCTAAGTTCCAATCAAAATGAGGTGCGATTTCTTTCAAGTTTTCTTAGCTGAAAAAAAGATTACAGTTAAAATTTGTTGGGCAGAAGTTAATATATTTAAGATGGAGGATTGGGCGAGTTGGCTAATCATACTTATAATTTACAGTACACAAGAACATTTGACTGGAGTGCGTGTTTTAGTGTGAATTCTTCATGTGCGTTGTAAATAAAAAGAATAGATTTATTAATATTTCTAGTTTAGTGAATGCCAGATATTTTTTTCAAAATTCGGTAGTTATTAATTTGACAGTTTTTACCATGAAAACTGGTATGTGGTAATGTAGATGTATAGGAAACTTCAGAATATGCAACTCGAAAAAAATATGACGGTGGTATGATTTTCGACTAAATAAAAAATGAAACAACTGAAGTCTGGTAAGAAACTTGAGACATAATAATTTCTATGGCGTTAAGTTGAGCTAGTTGGTTATTATACATCACGGGTGGAACAAGCTGAACAAGAAAGGAAGGAGAAACAAAAAAGACAACCGACCGCTGGACTACCAACC
Organism: Ixodes scapularis; assembly: GCF_016920785.2. NCBI lineage: Eukaryota > Metazoa > Arthropoda > Arachnida > Ixodida > Ixodidae > Ixodes > Ixodes scapularis. The sequence continues at coordinate 87,163,051 of NW_024609884.1, forward strand.
ATTTTAATAATACTAAAAAGTTATTATAATAATAAAAAAAAAATCAGAACTAAAGGGATACGCATAAGATTTAGTAGAAGAGGTGGACGATTTATTGAAACAGTTGGTAGTCCAGCGGTCAGTTGTCTTTTCTGTTTCTACTTCCTTCCTTGTTCAGCTGGTTCCACCCACGACGATTATCTTGAATGTAGCAAACCTAATCGCTCTTTTGGTCTTTTTCCAGACTATGGAGGATGCCATTCTTGCTACAAGCAACAGCGTCTCCGTCGATGTATCGGCGGACAGTGTAGGGGCTTTCATTCTGGCGAGCGTTAACAGAAGAAAAGAAGAAAGCGTGACGACCTTCACCATGGGCCCCATCTCTCTTCTTGTCAATTACGACAGCAACTTTCACATGAGCTCTGCACAGCACCGAGAGTTTGTCCAAGAAGTCAGCCAGTACACCCGTTTAGAGCTCACCAAGATTCTCCGCGGGAGCTACTTGAGAGTTCTTCGGCAGGCCGTGGCATCTACTTTCTTTTCCCACACCAGTATTCCCAACAATGAGGGACATTGTCCACTGGCGCCATCTTGCTCCAGACGCGGCTACCCTGTAAACATTTCAGTGAGAAAGTTCATTTTCTCGCCATAAAATAAAAACAAAAAATGCACAGGTACCAAAGCGCCTCCATACATGGGTTCTTGATGGGCGTTGACATCACCTCACAACAAAAAGAGAGCCTGAAAAAGAATGAAAGGTGGTTCCAAACGCGATTAAAATCCTGCTCACTTTGTATGGAAAATCTTGCAAGAGAGACGAATTTTGCGGTATTAAATTTATCTAGGCAGACCTCTGAAAAAAGTAGGTGTTGATTAAGAAGGTAGGGGCTATGCCCAACTCCTTTAGCCAGGTAGATTCACGGTAGTACCATTCAGAAAGGTTCCTGAGCGCATTTTGCGCGACATACCTCCACGAGCCGCACCAAGGGGACGTACTCAGGGTCATAAGCAATAAGGTGTATGCTTCATCCGCTCTCTGCGGTGTGGATGAGCGGTTATAGCGCCGGGTTTTTATTCCGCTGTCCAGGATTCGAACCCACTTAAGTTTTTACTTTCTTTGGTTCATTGCGGCGCTATTGTGGACCATCGAGGCGTAGACAAACAGTAACTTTGGCCTCTTCATGCTTTCTTTATGTACACAGGGTGTTTCAGAAAACGCAGGCCAAATCGCTCCTGCGAAAACTAAGCATCGCAGAGAAAAAAAGGTTGATGCCGCTTGGGTGTCTGCCCAAGAGCCCATTTAAAAAAAAATATAGTAAAGTTTAGAAAAAATATTTTTTTAAGTTTATTAGAAATTAACGTTTTATTTGTTCATTTAAAGGCCATCGTTTGAATTGGGAACTTACTAGGCATCAGAGATGGCAAAATTACTTAAAAAAAGTAATTAAATTACATTACTAATTACTTTTCTGAAACTGCAAAATGTAATTAAATTACATTACAAATTACGGCACACTAAAGGTAATGACATTACATTACAGTTACTTTCCAAAAGTAATGCAATTACTTTGAAATCACTTCTGAATACCTTGAGTCAGTAATTCGTGTTCATTTTATTCACCGTATACACCAACGCGGTGTTTACAAAGCAAGCCCTCGTTTGCCCACAGAGCGCGTGACAGTGGATTTCCGCTTCAAGAAAGTGCTGCGCATCTGTGGCCACGTCGCCACATGAACCTCGACGACAGTTTCACCGTATCGACAACGTCAACAGTCACATCGACATCGCCACCACCATCCAGAGCCGATATAAACGCCAGCCGGCGCCTCGCCGCCTTGAGTGAGCACGGGAGCACCTGTAACATGCAGTCGACTTACGCAGTCCTCTTCTTGTTCGTACAGGTCATGGTCTGCTTCCCGTTGCCGGCTTTCGGGCCGATGACGGTCCAGGATTCAAGGGAGTTCATTCTTCGAGAGCGCGTGCCAAACTGCGTGGATCACCGTGACAGTGGATTTCCGCTTCAAGAAAGTGCTGCGCATCTGTGGCCACGTCGCCACATGAACCTCGACGACAGTTTCACCGTATCGACAACGTCAACAGTCACATCGACATCGCCACCACCATCCAGAGCCGATATAAACGCCAGCCGGCGCCTCGCCGCCTTGAGTGAGCACGGGAGCACCTGTAACATGCAGTCGACTTACGCAGCCCTCTTCTTGTTCGTACAGATTAGTTCATCCCCCTCATTATACGCTAAAAGAACTAGCAGTGTCTTCCTATTTGTGTTCCCGTGCTCACAAGTGCTATCTGAAACCATGTGCGAATGTGTTGACGTCTTTAGCCTCCTGCTTCTCACCTCTGGCGATGTGAAAACCAATCCTGGTCCGATGAACACCGAGCAGTTGAAACAGTTTAATGAAATGCATCAAATGCTTGTTGACGTTAACGCGCGATCAATACAGATTCAATCGTCACAATCAGGAATCCTAACATCTATTAACGAGATTAAACAGAACCAAGAAACAATGAGGGCCAACATCTCAGACATCAACTCGAGGCTCCTTGCAGTCGAATCCAGCGCCTCTGTTGTAGCACAACTTCAAACAGCAGTAATCGACGCCAGAAATGTTGCTGATGGTTTACAAGGCGAAAATATTGCGTTGCGAGCACGTCTTGACGAGGCGGAAGATCAGTCCCGTCGAGACAATCTGATATTTTTTGGGGTTACTGACACCATATCAGAAACTTGGGCCCAGACGGAAGAAAGAATGTTGAGCGTTTTTCGAACGTCCCTTGGCATGCCAGTTACGGGCGACTCTATTGTTCGGGCTCATCGTCTCGGAAGATTTTATCACGAAAAATGCCGACCTATAATTATAAAATTTTCGTCATTTAAACTGCGGGACCAGATCCTGATAGCAAGACAAGCATTAAAAACGCACCGTATAAGACTTTTCGCTTGCTACGCGTAATGCGAGAAAAAGACTGTTAGAATTTGGTAAATCTAACGGAGTAACGTTTAAGCTTAGGCACAACAACCTGCACATTAACAACCCGTGTTACGCTTTCAACTCGACAAATGGCGAAGTCTACGAGCTAGGTCCTTCTAGTTTGCCTGTTGTCTCTCCCGCACAGCCGACAATTCCCCAGACACAGTCATCTCTTACTCAAGATTCCGCTGAGGCGCGCTCGCCAACGTAGGATTTGTCGAGGGGTAGAGCTAGGCTGTCACAGTTTTCCGACGTCTCTGTTTTGTTTACTAACATGAGAAGTGTAATAAAAAAACGTGATGAATTGTGTTCCATCATTGATACTACCGATGCTGATGTTGTTGTTCTAACCGAAACATGCCTTTCTGGGAGGATACGGAACAGTGAACTGTTTGATGGTTCAAAAAAGTTCAATGTGTATCGGAACGATAGACAGGACAGGTGTGGCGGAGGCGTCCTGATTGCAATTGCTGACCATATTAAATCTTTTTCATTAAACATTGCGTGCGATATAGAACTAACCTGGGTCGGCCTTGTTTTGAACCATAAGAAGTGGATCATGGGAGTATGTTATCGGCCACCCTCATCTTCGTCGTCATTTGTTGAGGCTTTGCATAACGCCATTAACAGAATAGTGATGCGGTATCCCAGCGCACCCATCTTCCTTCTGGGTGACTTCAATTTTCCCGCTATATCATGGTCAGATGACGTTCATTGTATGAATGTACACACTACAGAGTGTAATTCGTTCATTAACTTGTGTCTCGATTTTAACCTGTCGCAATTAGTTCTTCATCCCACCAGAGTGTCTCCGACGACAGCAAGTGTTTTAGATCTAATATTGGCTACTCACCCTGAACATGCAAGTGACATAACTTATCTTCCAGGGATCAGTGATCACTCTATGTTATATTTTCATTTCAAAACGTCGGTATCTAGGCCGACTGACCAACGAAAGAAAATACGCAATTACAGTAGAGCAAATTTTGATCAGATCAACAATGATTTTGCGGTTTTCTTTGACCAGTATTTGACAGACTTTTCGGGGCGCTCGGTTGACGAAAACTGGAATTTGTATAAAGATAAGGTAATCTCCTTTATCAACAAATACGTGCCGCTCCGAAATATACTTGAAAATAATCAGTCACCTTGGTTCACGAAAGCCCTGAAGAGACTGTCAAATAAAAAAAAGCGCTTGTACCGTGCGGCCAAGTTTTCCCAGTGTGAGCGTCGCTGGGCCGCATATCACAATTCTGTAGAAGTGTACAAAAAAGCGATTGAAGGCGCTAAATCTCACTTTTTCACACAGTCTTCCAGACATGTTGGTAAATAACCCCATTAAATTTTGGAATACTGTTAACAAAAAGGACCGTTTTTCAATTTCTCTTACAACTTCTAGTGGTGACAGCGTGCCCAGTGACGAATGTGCTAATGTCTTAAAGAGTATATTTATGGATTCTTTCTCCGATATTCGCAACATAACTTACCCTTCGATGAGCTGTTCCTGTTATCTGCCAATGGATTCTATCTTTGTTGATCCTGCTGGTATTGCAAAAATTATAGATGAACTGAAGTTATCATCCTCATCAGGAGTGGACGGAATTAATTCCAAGTTTTTAAAAAACACTAAACTATACTCATCTCTTATTCTCTCAAAATTGTTTGAACAGTCGCTGCAAGATGGTATTTTACCTTGTGATTGGCGAGTGGGGAAGGTGGTTCCAATTCCGAAAGGTGGCGATAAGTATTCCCCTAACAATTATCGTCCCATTTCATTAACCAGCATACCATGTAAACTTCTGGAACACGTTATCTTTTCCCAACTCGTACATTTCCTAGAGTCGAATAATTTTTTCACCGAAGCACAGCACGGATTTCGTAAATCATTATCTTGTGATACTCAGCTCCTATCCTTCACTCATGACATTTATTCTATTCTTGACCGAGGCTCCCAGGTGGACTGCATTTTCTTAGATTTCGCCAAGGCATTCGATAAGGTGTGTCACGAGCTATTACTGTTAAACTTTCAAAACTTAACATTGACCCTAACGTTCTCGCATGGATTCGGTCTTTTCTAAATAACCGTTCACAATTTGTAAAAATTAACAACGAAAATTTTCCTCCTGTGTCTGTGAATTCTGGAGTTCTTCAAGGGTCGGTTTTAGGCCCACTAATATTTTTAATCTATATTAACGATCTTCCCATTAATGTGTCTTCATCCGTTTGTCTCTTTGCCGATGACTGTGAAATTTACCGTGAAATCTGTCGCGATTCTGACCTGTCTACACTTCAGTCTGATATTAACTCTGTCTCTCGTTGGTGTGAATTATGGCTAATGAAACTAAACACTAGTAAATGTAAACAGATGAGAGTGTCCCGCAAGCCTAACAACAGTCCCTGTTACCACCTAGATGGCAACCTTTTGGAGCAAGTGGCAACGTACAAGTACCTTGGTGTTCACTTAACAAATAACCTTTCATGGAAACCCCACATTCAGTATGTTACTACCCGTGCTAACTGCATGTTGGGCTACTTAAAACGCAACTTTTCATTGACACCTATTTCACTAAAATTGATCCTCTACAAAACATTAATCAGGCCTAAATTAGAATATGCAGCCTCCATCTGGGATCCCGGTCACGATACTCTAATCACTGCATTGGAATCCATTCAGAATAGGTCAGCCCGTTTCATTCTTTCCAATTACCATCGTACTGCTAGTGTCACATCAATGAAAAATAGTTTATGTTTACCACTTCTCTCCTTGCGACGTAAAATTTCACGCCTATGTCTATTTCATAAAATGTATTTTCATAACCCTCTCCTACGCAATCGGATGATTACTCCCCCCTTTTACATTTCATCCCGTCTTGACCATCAGCATAAAGTTGGAGTTCCAAGTTCGTTTACCACAACATTTCAATCTTCTTTTTTACCCCGCACAGCCGAAGAATGGAACCACCTCCCCGGTTTGATTGCTACTATAACTGATACTAACTTGTTTAGAAATTCCATCACTAGCTATTTTAGCAGTTACCCATGACCTATTATTATTATTATTCTTTGTTTGTTGTATATTTAATATTGTTGACTTGTTACTATATTACTATCTTTGTTTCATGTATGTGCTCTCCCCCTCTGTAATGGCTTCGGGCCCTGAGGGTACTTTTAATAAATAAATAAATAAATAAATACTAAACAGTGGTTTTGTTGGCGCACACGACAGAAGTGTTAAACATGATGAATTATGTCTTAAGATGTGATTCAGAAAGACAGTCGACTCACCGGTTTCGCTGTTCCTTCAACGGTGAAGGTTCTTACTAAAAAATGATATGTTTCCGTATTCCAGATTTAGAAGTTGTAGTCCGCATCAGTCTGTTAAAGGGGTTATGACACGAAAATTAAAGGGATAGATTATTCTTGAAATGAAATGCTCATAGGTTACATGGTATATACACCAACTTATGCAATCTTTAGAGCTCTGGTAATTGCAATATTCAAGTTACGAATTTTATCGTTTTCATCTGGCGACCAGACAGCACTGCTCATGTTAGTCACATTATGGTGTACATAAACCCCATGATCATGTACGCCCTCTCATTCTAGGCGCCCCCATGATCGCCAAAGCTCTCCTCGCCGCAGTACGATCAAAACCACTCACGCAACTCAGTAACCCGAAAGCTATTCTCGCTCTCTCCCCCAGCCCGTTGACCCTCCACCCTGCATGCGCCGGTGAGATATTTTCGGACGACGGTCACCACGGCAAGTCGGTTCGTAACTCGCTATCACTGGAGCTGATCGCCAGCAGGTAGCAGTCAATATGAACAGCTTCCAACATCTCTTGATAGCAATCCCTCTTATCGCTGCTGCGATCAATGTCGAAGACTTTGACAAGGCGAGCGACGCCGTAGACGTAATCGTCACGGACTTCTTGCTGGAAACACGGAAGGTAAACGTGGAACCTGAAGCTCAAGACGCCAAGAGAGTCAGTCTGTGAGTGCGTGCAAGGGGACACCGCGCGGGAGGCTGGCTATCTAGCCAGCCGCCCCGCCCGAATTTGCCCCCCCCCCCCCCCCCCCCCGGGACCCGCATATAAATCGATTTATCCACGAAACTATCGCGCCATTTTCAAAACAAATTTAGCAGGATTATAGGAACATACAATGAACCGTAGCAGGATTGTTATCTCATATTTTATTTTTGGCGTGTCATAACCCCTTAAAGGGACCATGAAACGACGATTCTGAAATCGAATTTCATCCACCGATCGTCGTAAAAGGTGCGAAAAAAAACACAAAAACACTAAAATAGGGAGCCAAAAAAAAAATTCGTCGCTATAGAACTTTTAAAAGAAGACTGGACACTGTTGCGCCTTCTTTTCTTCGAAAGCTCTCTGCCTTTTCACTGCGATGCATCCGCGGAATCGCAGCACGTCAGCCGAATCCACGTCGCCTATTGGGTAAGAGCCTACCTCACCAGCACCGCGATCATAGACAATAAATAGCCGGCGAATGTTTTCTGAAAGTTTTGTTAAATATTATTCAGATCCACATTTTGTAGCATAATTAGAGTAAAACGACTTTTGTTTGGGCTAGTTGATTCTTACTAGACATGATTAAAATAGCTAGTAAGCGCCAGTCCTGTTCTACGTGTGCCTTCATTTTGTCCTTGTCAAATTTGCGCCATTTTAATCATGTCATAATTAGAGATTTGACGAAAATTGCGAAATTTGATAATGCTGAAAGCCAAGCGCCATTTATCTTGTGGTAAACGAAGCAAGAAAAAGACTGCTGCGCTTCCGCAGTAGGGCCGACGGCGTCGCTCACTTACTTGGTCGCGGCGACCAATGAACGTTTATTTCTCTAAGTGTTCTTCTCGCGCGTCCCGACCTCAGGCAGCAAGAAAAAAGCAAAAAGTACTTGAAACAGACCACGACGAACAAGAACGCTGGATCCACAAACACCCAAGAAAAGCTACAATGGCCACGAATCCACCGACCCCGACCAAGCGAGCTCGGCAGAATATAGGCCTAGCAGGCACTCCGATTCGGCGCAGCGTTGCTTCAACGCTATTGGGCAGGAGATCGAACTGTAGGGGGCGCTCTGACCCGTTTGTTTTCCCCACGATCGGTGTTTACTCAACACAAGGCCTGTGCACATGCCGACAGGCCTTATGGGCATGGGCATGTCATCTTCTACAATAGAGCGCGGGGCACAGTTTAATGTAAAAAATACTAACAATCGACGAAGCGACGTTAAGTGCCGGATCTATCCTCAGAGAATGCGAGCTTGACCCACTTCGGCTTTTGTGCTAAGTTGGGATCGTGCATGCTGCATTGTTCATGCAGGCCCTAGTGGAAACAAAAGAGCCCCTCCTCCCCCTCACCGGAGAACACGAACTCCAGCCGAACGCTGACGCCGCGTTCGGTTATGTCGGCCGAGCGCTGCGTCATTGTATTTGTTGTCCCCATCCGTGTAGTTGTTAAGTTAACCGCTTGGGGCGTCACGGTCTGTCCTCCTTCCCAATAGGGCGTCAAACGCGCTATCACCCGTGGGAACGCCACAGTCGTCATCTGCTGATGGACGCAAAAACACACCAGGGTAGCTAGGTTCGACATTCTACATGTTCCTTTTAAAAGTACGCGGAAGTGACGTCTTCACGTTTGATTGGTTGGAAGCAAAAGTGACGTAATTTCCCTAGAAAAATGGGGGTGGAGTCGGCTAAACTGGGCGGAGTCGGCTACCGGGCGTGACAACAAACTGACGTTTCGTTTTGTACCGAGTACGTTTCAGAAGGTACTTGCTCGGAAGTAGGTGTCATTGGCAGTCATGTTTTTGGCGGCGCGGCGTCGCCGTCTCGTCAATTCGATTTTTTCTTTAATAGAGCTTTCTTTTTCGCCGGAAAGGCTGTGCCGGGAACACCGCGATGCATTCCAACTCCCGGAGGAGATTTTTCGGAAGCAATACCGCCTGCCGAAGATCGTGGTGCGGTGGTTGTGCGACGAACTGCGCGAGGAACCGGAGGTGAGGAGAGTGCGTAGCTTGTGGGCGCTCCTGACTGTCGAGCTTCAAGTGTTGTGTGCACTGCGCTTCTACGCCACGGGGAGCTTCCAAGGCATGGTGGCGAGCGACGAACACGTAGCGCGGGACCAAAAGACAGTCAGCGTTGCGGTCCGCGGCGTGTCCGTCGCTATCGTGCGTCGTCTCGGGGTCCAGCGTGGCTGGATCCACTTCCCCGAGATGCCGAGCGAGAGGTTCGACGCGGAGAGGGGCTTCAGACTGCTCGGCTGGATGCCCAGCGTCATCGGTTGCGTGGACGGGACCATGGTCTCCATCGTCGGCCCGTCCAAGAACGACCCCACCGTCACAAAGGCGGCGTACTGGTGCCGAAAGTACTTCTACGCCTTCAACGTGATGGTGGTAAGTACACTCATGTGACGTAGTCAAAACGCGCCCCAAATGTGTAGAAAACAAAACAAAAAGTAAAAAAAGGCAGCGTAACGCCAATACGGTATAAATATGCCGTTTTATGACTGCGGGCTGTGGGGTCTCACGACTGCGCGAGCATGTGCTCTGCGTAGCATGTGAGCCGTGAGACGCTTCTCCCAAAAATAATACTTGTCTGTTAAAACGTGCAAACTACCGTCAAAAAAAAAAAACTTTATTTTTGTTTGAAGGTAGTTGTACCTTGCATACAGGAAGGTGTGTTGACATGCATGTGTAAGACAAAATAACTCGAAAAGTTCTGAAATTGCAACTGCTTTGTGCAGCATAAGTACGATCTACTACTTGTGGATTCAGGTAATTACCCATGTCGATATCTCTCTCACTTTCAGGTGTGTGACGCCGACTGCCGGGTAATGTGCATAGACGTACGGTACCCTGGGTCGGTGCACGACTACTTCGTGTGGCAATTTTCCTGACTCCGAAACCGACTCGAGCAAGGGCGGCTGCCGCGCGACGGCCGGTTCCTGCTTGGTGAGCATACTGAATTCATTCCTTACGCACACAGTGGCTACCACTGCTTGAAAGCCACAGTACCACACAAACTGTGCTTGTTGAGAGGCACACAGACACAGTTGCTGCAACTCCTTGAAGTGAGACAACAGCCAAAGTTTGGCCATTAATTTCTGTTTATGTCCACATAACTCTCACACTCTGCAGGCTACGAAAACCACACTACACCAATCTCACGACAGTGATAGAGTGCGCAAGGCATGCGACCGCAGTCCGAGTCGCTTGTCGGTTCGGCCCACTCACTGTTACCGTCTGCCTGTACTCTCTTGCTGGTTGGTTTGGAGCTCGTTGAGTCAGTCTGAAAGCAGGCACTTTGTATGAAGTTGGAGCTTTTTCGCTGATCCCTGGGGGCTCGCCTGCTCGCTTCGACGATCGTCAGTCTGTCCAGAATGGGATCAATTCCTCCATGGGCACTTGGGGCTTGCCGAATCTGTCCTCGGGTCGTCTCTGTCCCACGCACTGGATTCTTTTCCCTGACCCTTCTTCTTCGGTCTGCCTGGCTCCTCCTATTAGACCCTCCGTCTCTCGGCAGGACCTGACCCCCTTCCAATCTGGCCACCCGCTCTCTTTTCCTTATCTCCAACTCCCCCGAGGATTAGGAGAGAAGCTCGTCGAACTGGCGCCTTATCCCCCTGCTTGCCAAGGACAATGCCAGCGTGTTCTGCTTTGCCCGTGCCAAAGGTCACAGCCACACTCCCAAAAGCAACAAAGCTTTTATCTGTCGGATGCAAGGGCCTCATAATGCACTTGCATAGAACACAGCACCCCTAAGGAATCGAGCACACATCCCATACGACCCACCAGAAAAACACATAGTTACATGAAATAACAGGGAGTGTGCAGGCAAGCTGGTGCTAATTATTCATAATGTAAACTGATACTGTAATGCAGAAATATGAACAAACTTTTAATTCACACTTAAGTTACATTATAATTGACATAGTAGCATACAGCTGTTTTTGCTGTTTTCTTGCCTTTCGTTTTAAAAAGAAAAGAATGTAATATGTTCCGTCCTCTTCATGTGCAGGTGACAGCGGCTACCCCTTGGAGCCTTGGCTCATCACCCCTGTCCCCGGGAACCACGCGACCTCCACCGCTTGCGGCCGGTTTAATAAGGCGCATTCCTCGGTCAGGTCTGTTGTGGAGCGCTGCATCGGGCTGTTGAAAAATAGATTCCGGTGTCTGCCAAGGCACCGGGCTCTGTATTCCCACCCTTCAACAGCTACTGCCATTATTTCGGCATGTGCAGTGCTCCACAACATCTGCCTTGCATCGAGCGAGCCAGAACCGGAGTGAGACTCCGACCCTGAAGTGTCAGAGTTGGAGTCTGAGCCGAGCTCGGAGGGGTCAGCGTCAGTTCCCGAGAGGCTGACTCCTGCCGGCCCTCCGGTCGGCCTTCCGGTCGGCCTCTCGGACAGGGGAAAGACCCTGAGGCAGCGCCTTGTCGCCCGGTTTGGAACCCGGCGCAGACGTGCCCGTGCGGAGCGCCACACGCAAAGAGTCCGCCGCCACGACGGTGGTCCCGACCACCAGGGACACCGTCGGGAAGCCCCTCAGCGCCCTCACCACGGTGGTGCCCAGCATGGACGCCGCCGGCGACGGGGTACCTCTCGCCACTACGACTGAGGTCCTGACCACCAAGGACCCCGTCACATCCTTACCCTCAGTGAAGCCCTCCCCGTGGAAGCCGTAAAGTGCGCACTTCGCTTCCTGCTCCACAACCATGGCCGTCCATAAGCTACGCACTCTCTGCAGCTCCTACACCTTGGGAAGTTCGTCGCACAGCCAGCGTGCTGCCTCCGGATACGTGTCGAGTGCATCGCGGTGATATCGATACAGCCTTTTTATTTTATCAGCAGAAGGCACGAGACGCAGTGGACAGTGACAGAAAAGGTTCGGAGGTTTAGTTGCCAGACCAACAGGTCATCTGGATTGCCCCTGCAAAGAACTCGGAATTAATTTAGACTACCTCTAGAAAGAATGTTTGCTTTTGCGGAGACTGATCTCTTAGTTGCTGATTGAACCAGGGATATTGTTGTCGTGGGCATTGTTTCATTTTACGAATGCTTTAAAGCGTCCTGCCTTCTGCTCCATTTTATTATCTCTTTTATGGCACTTCATCAAAGTTAGCTGATTGTGTTATTTCAAGACAGTGCACAGGTAGTTTATTTTGAGAATCGCTTTTATTTCTTAAAGAAAAACCTGTAACTTCATAAATAAAAGTGTGATAACATGGAATGCAATATTTCATTCTCGGAAGTAAAACTGAGCATCGACTGGAGCCATGTAAACAATTGGGCAGTCTGAAGTATATATCACAGATATTTTGTTGAATATTCTAGTCTTATTTGAGCACAATAGTTAAATCTAGAAAGGAAAAAAATATTCTCTGACTAGCACATCACCATATAAACACTGGACCACTCTGAAAGAAGTATCACAGATGTTGCTACAAACATTCTTATTTGAGCGCAGCAATAGCAAATTCTCGAAAGATAGAAAAAATATTTCTGACTAGAGATGCACCGTATAAACACTGGGTCATTCTGAAGAAATATATCCCATGTTTTAAGGACACTATGAAGAACATAGTCTCTAGATTGCATTTCGTCAGACATATGACAATGCTACACATAGAAAGCATAAAGGCCAAGTTCCTTGCTTAGGTAAGACAAAATGAATGTAGCTGCTATTGCAACCCATGACTAGACTGCAGGCCTCTAAAGTTCTCAATGAAAAATTTCTTGACACCAGACAGGAATAAATGAACACTCCCTATAGTTAGCGACGTTTTAAGAATTAAGTGGAGGCCCCTCCCACCTCTTCCCACTTCAGCAGAGCAAAGGCTGGAGACAAGCTCGCTTCCTCTCCAATGTTCGGTCTGCTAAAGTGCAAAGAGGTGGGAGGAGCTTCCACTTCACTTTTAACCTGTCGCCGAGTATCGCTGTCGCTGTTCGTCAAACACGAGACATGGCTAGCTTGAGCATAAATTCGTCTGTTGCCCAGCCAATATTTTCTACTTGCTTCACGGGTCATAGCCAAGGAAAATGGACAAACCCAGCTCTTGGCGATTGCTGTAATCTGACTATTGCGCCAATCTCAAAGCTTGCAAAATTAAACGGCCGGCTTGGCACGTGTAAAAAATAAAGAAAGAAAGAAATTTAAGGTTCAGTTTCAAGGGGGGCGGGGGCTGCGACCGGGGCTGGGGCCGGGGCTGGGGCCGGGGCTGCGGCCAGGGCTGCGGCCGGAGCAGCGGGGTGGGCTGGGGCTGCGGCCAGAGCTGCGGTGTGGGCCGGGGCTGCGGTGTGGGCCGGGGCTGCAGGGTGGGCCGGGGCTGCAGGGTGGGCCGGGGCTGCAGGGTAAGCCGGGGCTGCGGGGTGGGCAGGGGCTGCGGGGTGGGTCGGGGCTGCGGGGTGGGCAGGGGCTGCGGGGTGGGTCGGGGCTGCGGGGTGGACCGGGGCTGCGGGCTTCTCTAGTGCCCTCCTGGCCAGCAGGAGGAGCAGTTGGATCAGGGTGCTGTGGTTGTTCTCGAGTCCGAAGGCCGTCCTGTCTAGGTTACCAGAGATCCGTTCCAGGACCTCCAGGAGCTGAAATGGCAGAGGAGTTTCATTAACATTGGGCAGCATATTTTCATACACTCACAGTCTGCCAAGACCTTGCTCATGCCACAACTCTCTTTCATTCTGCACCATTGTGGACATGCACTGCTTTCTGTGGCTTCGTGGCGGCACCTTGGTCTGAACCTTCTTAGTTGTAAGTGCGCGTAAGGTTTAGTTTGAGCCTGTACTCGGCCTCGGAACTCCCTCTCCTCTGCAGCCTGGTCCGTGTGCTGTTGCAGCAGCAGGACCTGCTGCTCCACTGCCTGGATGGCAGCCGCGTCGTGCCGCTCCTGCCTAGACTGCCGAGGAGAGGGGGGGGGGGGGGGGGGGGGGGGGCGCGAGGCAAGGTGGGCCGCACCCACGGCCTCTGGCCTGGCGTTGCGTCTGCCAGGAAACCGAGTATAGGTGATGATGGTGCTCATACCTGCACCACTGATGATAGGTCCCAGTTGCCCTAACAAGAGAGCTTACCTCGTGAGGTGGAGGGAACTGGCTCGGCTGCCATCTGGCGCCTCCTGCTGCTGCTTGGCTTCTCCTGGAAGTGGAATTTATAACAACTCGTGAGAACACACAGCCTTGTGTGTGCTTCCCATGTGTTGACCAAATATTTTGACGAGAATGCATTTTCCTCGGGGGAGAACATTTTGAGAATGCCACCTTAGAGGCATTCTCACTTTGTTCTTTTGACAACGTTTCCAATGAGTACCGGGATATATGTCTAGTGCTAGCATATCATCTTCCCAAAAATTACAAGCAAGACACCACAGGGATTTATTGCAACAGCCAAGGGCAAGGTGTCGAAAATGACGCATGTCCCTGTTTGAGTGTCAAACATTAGATTTCGCTACTACATGGACTGATGCAATGTCTTCCGCTAGAGCTCCTAATATTTGCAAAAGGCCAACGCCTTTCTTAAATGCATCCTCATTGATATTCCGCGGTGCAGCGCATTGGTGCCCGCTGCACTGCACTCTTTGTTAATATGATGGTAATTGTTGAAGTACGTACCTGCTGGTCGTCCCATTCGCCGGGGACCCGCACACCAGGGGCCCCGAGCGCCGAATCGGCGCCCACCAGCGCCAGGAGCATGGCCAGGGACGACGCTAGTGGGCGCACAGTCGAGCTCCCACCCTCGGTCCTGCTGTTGACAACGAAAACGACTCAGTAAATTTCTTTGCACTATCAGCAGACTACAAAGATTATGTTGCGGCCTCGTTGAGCTGTCCAGCTCGCTTCCGCGCCTTCATCACGCGCCGGGACCAATGCTCCTTCCACTGCTTGGACCTCTTGGTTGGAGGCCCCAGCGTGTTCAGGCGCCGAGCGAGCTGCTCCCACAGCCGCCGCTTCTCGTCCCGCGTCACGGCGTCAGGGCTCTGGAGAGGTCAGTAGCAGCGAGCGACGGCTGCTCACACATGAAGGAGAGTTGGTCCTCCTTTTGAGCAGCCGTCACTCGCGCGCTCCTCGTCGGTTCCGCCGATCCCTCCGCTGCTCCCGGCACCCCCGGTTCCACGTGGTCCGACATTTAGGCAATTTAGGTTTGAAGAAGGCGCGTAGCGCGCATCCCGCATAATATTGGAACAACTTTCTCTCCAATTAATTATTAAATGTATTGCAAAAGGACACCAAAAAAGCGGTTTGTTTTAATCACACCCAAAATGTTTTTATTGTTTTACAATACTTTTACCTGAACTAGAACAGATGCGACGGCCAGCGACACAGAGGATTGGTTGCCGTTCGCTCACTAAACGCCGGAAGTGCTCCCCGGGTCGTAGTAAATCCTACCACGTATCCCGCGCTTAGGGACGCCTCGGGGAATGCGTAGCTCGTTCCGCTCGTCAGGGGTTGGCTCCGGACGTCGCTCAAACGAGTGACATGGTGTCAAGTTTGCAATGACGTAGCAGCGTCAAAGTGGGCAGAGCCGCCACGTGAGTGTTGCTAGGATACGTTCTTCCTTTCCATTACGTCACTTTCATGTACCTTTACTCAAATGTCGAACCTAGCTATCCCGGCCACCCTGGAGACACTTTA
This sequence comes from Ixodes scapularis, assembly GCF_016920785.2. NCBI lineage: Eukaryota > Metazoa > Arthropoda > Arachnida > Ixodida > Ixodidae > Ixodes > Ixodes scapularis. The sequence continues at coordinate 87,178,664 of NW_024609884.1, forward strand.
CTGCTAGTATCTTAAAATCTTCACGTCCGAGACCCCGGTCAGCAAGGACCTGGATAGCTAGGTTCGACATTTGAGAAAATGTACATAAAAGTGACGTAATGGAAAGGAGGAACGTATCCTAGCAATACTCACATGACGGCTATGCCCACTTTGACGCCGCTAGGTCATCGCAAACTTGACACCTCTCACCCGTTTGAGCGACGTCCGGAGCCAATCCCCGACGAGCGGAAGGAGCTACGCATTTCCCGAGGCGTCCCTATGCGCGGGATGCGGGGTAGGATTTACTACGACGCGGGGAGCAGTTTCTGCGTTTAGTGAAGAAACTGCAACCAATCCTGAGCGTCGCGCGCTGACCGTCGCATCTGTTTTAGTACAGGTAAAAGTATTGAAAAACAATAAAAACCTGTTGGGCGTTGTTAAAACAAACCGCTTTTTTGTGTTATTTTGCAATACATTTAAGAGTTAATTGGAGAGAAAGTTGTTTCAATATTACAAGGAATGCGGGATGGGCGCTTCGTGCCATCTTTAAAGCAACATGTCGGAGCAAGCCAGGATCGCGGAGTTGATGGCTGCACATCAAGAGCTCCCGTTACCAGCGTTTCGCGGTCCCGGCGCTTTCTGAAGGCGCGGAAGCAAGCAGATGACCTGGACAAGGACGCCTGCCTGCTTTGTTGAACCCAAGAAACATTCGGTTGATTTGACTTACCATGAGACAGGGAATAAACAAGATTCGTAAGAGGAAGGGTCAACAAACAGCGTCCCCAAAAACAGCTGTGTGTTCGGAGACGCACCTTTCTTTTCCTTTTCTGTCTCAGGTCAAGGTATGTCCACTTTTCACAAGCTCGCCTGCGCGCTCACCTTTTTTGAGATCTACAGTGTAGTCACAACTTGCCACCGCAACTACTTTCATCTTGTCTGGAATACCTCAGTAGCAAACTTCGCCACGTCTTTTTTGCATATACTGTAAACGACTTACTTTTCGCGAATCGCCTACAAATCCGGTAAGATGTCAACACATTGGTATCTATGTATATTGAGATCCCACCGCGTTGCGAAAATTATAACCCGCGAATTATTCCAAAACTTAAGCTTTAACCTAAATCGCGAAAAATAGGTCGCTTAAAGTATATTATTGTCTAGCTGCATTTAATCTTGTCCTCAATATGGCAGACCTTCCTGTATATTAATAGATATGTTACGAACTCTAACCTAGAGGTGGTGTGTTCAAACCGTGTTCAAATAAAAGATCAATGTTTGGCATAACGTGTGATTTAAGAATCTCCAAGTTTACGTTGTGCTACGCTAGTATGTTCATTTTTACTTTCGAGAATGAAATATTGCAACACCTGTTTTCATATCATTTTGAATTTTCAAGTAACGGTTTTGCATTCTAAAAATAGAGCCCTTTCAAAAATAAACTAGCTCTGCAACATAATATTAACCCCGATACTCCACGTAAAAAAGGACACATACACCGAAAGGTCTCAAACAAAGCTGAAATTTTTATTTTCCAAAAAAGTGCTTAAATAGGCACCGTGACAAAAAGTAAGGGGGAGGGAGAAACCTGGAATGACCTGAGAGATCTTAACTGACAGAAATCCCAATACTAACATCAAGAGGCACACCTGAGTGATGTAGTCATAATACAGAAGGTAATAACGGGATGTTTAAAACCACAAGGGATATGAAACAATACCCAAAATGGCAATATCCCTGGTTTAAGCGACATTAAGAAATAGGTCTTTACAGGTCTACAGATGGTCTAAAGTATTTCTCGGCTCTTTGCAGGGGAAAGTCAGGTGACCTTGGTCGGTTTGGCAGCCCGCAAGCCTTCTCTGTCATTATCCCACGCATTTCATACCTCCTGCTCATAATATAGAAAAGCTATCGATATCACCGCCATGCACTCAACGTATATCCGGGGGCAGTACCGCCCGTCTCTAAACACACCACTTGAAATACCTGTGAACAGGTATATCATGTTCCTCGACCTCACACTGGAATTTAAAGATATAAACATATGTTGGATGCATGAACCAAGGTCGTGCAAAGGAGATCTTTTGTTTGCATCTGAACATTCCAAAACTATAAAACGCAGTGTTTCCTACATTGCTCTTGTATCGGCTTTAAAGAAATATTGTCACCAGAATAATGGGCAAAGTTTTGAAAAGCAATTTTCGTGCTTACGTGATTCTGGCTATCCGATTGGTTTCCTGGCAAGCGCACCTGAACATCTGCCCCAAACTAACACAAATCAGCTGATACAGATATGGAAGAGAGAAGACAAGAACTAAGCACAAAATTGTAGTACCCTACATTCATGGCATAACCCATAAATTAAAAGGAAGTAGCTGCGAGGCAGGGCAATAAGGTTGTGTGCTCTGCTCCAAACTCGGCGTATTGTATAAAAAAGGTAGAAAACGCAGGTGAGCTGGTGAATGACATCCATAGCAACCCTGAGACGTAGGAACAATAAAAAAAAGACGGACAGAACAATGGAGTCTCTAACACAGCTTGAAATTTATTGAACAAGCATCGCCTTAGATACGTGTCCCAGACGTCTTTCACGATTCAAACGACCTCCTCGCCTACCCCACACTGTACCCTAACAAGACAAAGTAAATTGCAACTTCAACCAGAAGAAAATGTACGACATTTCTCACAAGACACAATATGCCCCGTGTTACATAGGGGTTATGTATTACATTTTCCTATCACGTGGCAAATGTCACATCGGTCAAACTGGCAGGTGCGTAAATGACAGGACAAGAGAGAACGCAGCATCTGTCAAGACGGCATGTAGCATCATGGCCATCGAAGGAAACAAAGTAGCATGCGTCAGTGTGCCTTCCATCAAACTCGACGAGAAAAGCAATAGTGTTGGGAATATGTTTCACGTCCCGCTGAAATGCGGGTCGTTTCAAACAAATTTGTATCTACAGCTCTCAGAATAAAGAACAAAAAGAAGCAGATAGCTGAGGTACATGACGAGGAAGAAGAATTAAACCATAGTTGGTAGTCCAGCGATGTGTTTTTCTTTCAAGTTCAGGCTGGCTCTAGCCATGGTGGCTGTGCGATGAACTGTGCAAGGTGTTGGAGCTGACTAGACTGCGTAGATTATGGACGGCCATGACTGCGGAGCAGCGAACGAAGTGCGCACTTGACGGCTTTCACGGGGAGGGCTTCACTGACGGCAAGGGAACAGATGGTTCCTTGGTGGTCGGGACCGCAGTCGTGGTGGTGAGCGGCTCCCCATCGCCGGTGGCGTCCGTGCTGGGCATCACCGAGGCAAGGGCAGTAGGGGCTCCCCGACGGCGTCCTTTGGGGCGAGGCCACCGTCGTGACGACAGACTCCTTGATGCCGGCGGCGTCCCTCACGGGTGGGACTGCAATCCTGGCGTGTGGGGCGCTGCGCAAGGGCACGGCTGCAGCAGGTCTCGAACCGGGCGACAAGGCGTTGCCTCAAAGCCCTGTCCGAGAGGCCGACCGGAAGGTTGGCAGGAGCCAGCCTCTCGCCATCAGACGCTGCCGCTCCGAGCTCGGCTCAGACTCCAACTCTCACTTTTCAGGGTCGGAACCTGGCTCCGGTTTTGGCTCACTCAATACAACGCAGGTGTTGTGGTGGATATTGATGGATGGTAATGCAGAGTCCGGTGCCTTTGCAGACACGAGAATTTGTTTTTCAACAGCCCACTGCAGCGCTCCACAACGGACCTGACTGAGGAATGTGCCTTACTAGACCGGCAGCAAGCGTTCCACCTGTCCATTCGCTTGAGGATGGTACAGGGATGCCCTGATATGACGAATACCCTGATTCTTGAGGAATTCTGTAAATTCCCTGGAGATAAACTGGGGGCCGTTGTCGGTGACTATTTCTTCCGGCAACCCCTCTCGTGCAAAGACAGATTTCAGAAAGTCTATCACTGACGCAGTCGTGACGTTGTGGACGCTCATGACCTCTGGCCATTTGCTGTGGTAGTCCACAAGAGTTACAAAGAAACGTTCGTTGCGCGGAGCGCATTCGAACGGACCAACGATGTCCATACCTAACTTCGTCCAAGGACGAGATGGAAAGCCGACTGGCTGTAAAGGTGCTTGGAAGGTCTTTGCAGGTTTGTCCGTAGACTGACAGACTGTGCAATGTTGTACATATTGCTTGATGTGTAGAGATACTTGAGGCCACCAGTACAGTTCTTTGATAAGGCTTGTGGTCCTCGTTATCCCTTGATGCGCTTCGTGCGCTATCTCAATGACCTGGTCACGTAGACTGGTCGGCACGACGATCTTTTCGGCATTAAACAGCAGTCCGTCCACCTGGGACAGCTGTTCTCGGACTGCGAAGTAGGGCTTGAACCCTGGAGGCAGCTTGTATTCAGCTGGCCACGTTGACGAGATGTACTCCATGACCTTCGGTAGAATGGGGTCACGAGCTGTTGCATCTTGGAAGTCGCGCTGGTTCAGTGAGGCGCAGACTATGGAAACTACTTCCTCAGGAAACTTGGTGCCATTTTCGGTGTCCTTGACGGGCTGACGGGACAGTGCGTCTGCGACGGTGTTGTCGGCTCCCTTGCGATACTCCATGATGAAGTTGTAGTTGAATAAACGAGCTGTCCAACGGCTGATACGTAGCGGTCGGACTCCGGTGCCGTGCGTAGACATGAGGGTGACGAGTGCGCGAGTCGCCAGAAATGTAGTGATTCGGAGCCTAAAACAAACTTAATTGAACAAATTGAAATACTACACTTTCCTTTCCTTAAAAAAAAATAAAATAAACACCTATCCTTCCCTCTCTTAGGAAAGAAAAAGGGAAGGACTGTCTTATATAAAGGCAACAACTATGGTCTCTTGAGAGGGACAAGGAACACATTGCACAGAAAAAAAAAGAAAAAGACTGACTGACTGACAGTATCAGTTAAGCATTAAATGGACAGGAAAAAAATGCAAAGCATCGAGCGATAATGTCGGCTAAATGACGCGACAAGATGCAGTTGAAGACATGACATGTCGTAAGGCTAAAAACCTTAAGACGGAATAAAATTAAAATTGAGCAAAGACATTTGGGAAAAAAGAAAATACTGGGCGAGTAGCCAGCTATACACTTGTTACTGCATGTAGCAGGAGAATATGAACACGTCACGTTAAATGTTCATGGGCATGTAATAGCATTGAAAATAGTTATGTTTCCTAAAATGTCCGTTGACACCACACAAAAATAAATTCACTGGCGTTGACTAGAAGTACTGTTCTGTAGTTCATGTAGGCACTAAACTCATATGTCCTAGATATCTCCGAAACTTGAACTGCTGTCGTAAAGGTTCCCAAATTAATCTTTTAGACGTTCAGGCAGCCGCCGGGCTCGTTGCGGGCGACTGTCCTGTTGAGGGATGGATGTATCTGGACCCTGGCCCTGGGTCGCTGGAGCATCCAACTGGGGTGTTGGCCGACTGCTTGATGCCGGCGGCACTCTCACAGGGGATGGCGCTGGCACTGGTTCTGGTGCACCCTCGAAGGAGGTGCCGGAAGCTGCACCCTCAGTTGCCGTCTCTGTACGGCTGGACGCCCAGCTGGCAGCTGACCAGCTGCTATCTGGAGATGTCCCAGGAGACAAGTTGTGCTCGGGGGGCTGAGCATTCTCCTCGGGCACTGGTTCCACCTCTGCAGGACCCTCGGGGAGGGGAAGGGGACACCCCGCTGGAACAGGACCCTCAGGAAGAGGAGGGGCGGCCTCGGGACTCAGGCCAGAGTCAGGACGTTGACCCTCAGGGTCTCGATTGGTGGTGTCCGGGCTGGCCGGACCAAGAACAGGAACAGGCGGCTCTGGGGGAGCCGGCAGGACTGCAAGCGGAACTGCATGAGAAAGGGGGGGGGGGGGGGTCCGGGGGGTATAAATCTTCCCGGAACCAATATGTTCTAGTTGATAAAGGTTGAAGAGTTGTATGCGTCAACTTGGACGCATGCCAGGTGGATCCATCGTCCAGCCGATATGTAGCTGGACCCACCTGGTCTTGGATCTTCTCAGGAGAAGCATACTTCATTTGTAACTTTCCTCGGTGACGAGGCTTGTTGACCTTGACGGTCTGTCCAGGAATAAATGTCGGGCGCTTGACTGCACGCCTTCTGTCTGAGTACATCTTCATTTGTTCTTGATATTTCTTGACTGTCTGTGGAAGCCTTTCTTGGACTATGGACCTTGGAACTTGTGGGTCGGGGACTGGACGCCCCGAAAGATAAAGACGGTTGCGATGGTTCCTGCCGTGAAGCAAGAACGCAGGAGTCTCTCCTGTTGCAGCATGACGAGTGGCACGGTACACCCCCAAGTATTCCGTGACTGCTTCTCGGAGGTTGCGTTGCTGGGCAACAGCCAGCTGAATGGCGGACTTCAAGACGCGGTTGAAGCGTTCCACTTGTCCATTCGCTTGAGGATGGTACAGGGATGACCTGAGATGACGAATACCCTGATTCTTGAGGAATTCTCTAAATTTCCTGGAGATGAACTGGGGGCCGTTGTCGATGACTGTTTCTTCCGGCAACCCCTCTTGTGCAAAGACAGATTTCAGAAAGTCTTTCACTGACGCAGTCGTGACGTTGTGGACACTCATGACCTCTGGCCATTTGCTGTGGTAGTCCACAAGAGTTACAAAGAAACGTTCGTTGCGCGGAGCGCGTTCGAACAGACCAACGATGTCCATACCTAACTTCGTCCAAGGACGAGATGGAAAGCCGACTGGCTGTAAAGGTGCTTGGAAGGTCGTTGCAGGTTTGTCCGTAGACTGACAGACTGTGCAGCGTTGTACATATTGCTTGATGTGTAGAGATACTTGAGGCCACCACTACAGTTCTTTGATGAGGCTTGTGGTCCTCGTGATCCCTTGATGAGTTTCGTGCGCTATCTCGATGACCTGGTCACGTAGACTGGTCGGCACGACGATTTTTTCGGCATTAAACAGCCGTCCGTCCACCTGGGACTGCTGTTCTCGGACTGCGAAGTAGGGCTTGAACCCTGGAGGCAGCTTGACTTCAGCTGTCCACGTTGACGAGCCACTCCATGACCTTCGGTAGAATGGGGTCACGAGCTATTGCATCTTGGAAGTCGCGCTGGTTCAGTGAGGCGCAGACTATGGAAACTACTTCCTCAGGACACTTGGTGCCATTTTCGGTGTCCTTGACGGGCAGACGGGACAGTGCGTCTGCGACGGTGTTGTCGGCTCCCTTGCGATACTCCATGATGGAGTTGGAGTTGAATAAACGAGCTGTCCAACGGCTGATACGTAGCGGTCGGACTCCGGTGCCCTGCGTAGACATGAGGGTGACGAGTGCGCGAGTCGCCAAAAATGTAGGGATTCTGAGCCCAAAACAAAATTAAAAGAAAGGAGAAAAAGCAGGGCCGAGGCGGCCTGCTAAAAAGAGATGCAATCTCACATGCCGAAGCGAAGAAAGCACCGGCGAGCCCAAGGCGGGAACGCCCCGGAAGGAGGACGTCGTGCACAGTCGGGGTCCAAACACAAACAGTTGGCCCCCGTGTTATTCCGGGGGAAACAACACGGGGGCCAACTGCCCCGGGGAACATCCACTTGGGCGCACGGGCCCAATGGGTTAACAGTAGCGCCGCCTGGCGACAGGGGTTGGTGTGGCGGAACGTGGCGCCATCTGGTTAGTGTGGCGAGAAAGACTTAATTGAAAAAATTGAAATACTACACCACCATCACTTTGAGGGCGTAGAAATGCTTGCGGCACAGTGCACCGCCTTCGTGGTGGTGGGATCGTTGTTTTGGACGGGCCGACGATGGGCGATCATCGTTTTGTTCGCGCAACCGTTGACGCCGAATATCCTACCGAGCGGCCTGAGGCCCGTCTCCACGTCGTACCTCTCGCTCGGCGTCCCGGAGAAGCGGAGCCAGCCGCGCCGGACCCCGGCACGACGCACGATAGCGACGGACGCGACGCGGACTGAGACGCCGACTGTCTTCAGACCCGCGCTAGCTGCTCGTCGCTCGCCTCCAAACTTTGGAAGCACTCCGTGTCGTCGAAACGAAGTGTACTATCGGAGAAAAATGAAATGCGAACAGAGGAGCGCGTGGCTCGCGGTACAGGCTGCGCCGCCTGGAAGTGAGCCTAGGAGCGAGGGTGCGTGGCCTACTCCGACATGTTCACGCCCCTCCCTCTGCGCTCCCCAAGCTTCAGCAGCGCGCCTCTTAGTGCGCTGAAAGCTATCACCGCTATCTTTGCTGGCTCAGCGCGTGCGGTGCAAAGAAGCTCGCCGCACTCGCCGAGCAGGCAAAGATAGCGGTGACAGCTTTCAGCGCACTGAGAGGCGCACTGCCGAAGCTGGGGGAGCGCCAATAGAGGGGCGTGAACACATCGAAGTAGACCACGCACCCTCGCCCCTAGGTTCACTTCCAGGCGGCGCAGCCTGTACCGCGAGCCACGCGCTCCTCTGTTCGCATTTCATTTTTCCACGATAGTACAACACTTGAAGCTCCAGAGTCGTGAACGTCCACGACCTTCGTTTCGCAGTCTCTTCACCTCCGGTTCCTTGCGCCAAAGTTGTCTCGCGTTGCCGGCGCTGCGTCGCAGGCTTGCAATCCTCCGGGAGCTCGAATGCTACGCTATGCTGCTGGTAAGTCTTCCCGGCGAAAACAATAACTCGATTAGTTGAAAAGTGGCACAATCGCCCGACGACGACGCGGTTCGGAAAATATGACCAACGAAAGACACCTACTCAGGAGCTAGTACCTTTTGAAACGTACTCAGTACAAAACGAAACGTCAATATGTTGTCACGTCCGGTAGCCGACTCCGCCCAGTTTAGCCGACTTCGCCCACATTTTTCTAGGGAAGTTACGTCACTCTTGCTTCCAACCAATCAGATGCGAAGACGTCACTTCAGTGTACTTTTAAAAGGAACATGTACAATGTCGAACCGAGCTATCCAGGTCTATCCAAGGGTTCCACCCTTAACCAAAACCAACCATCTTTAATAAGAACGGGGATTGGCTACGACCACGGCTACGACTTATGCCTGCCCCTTCTAAAATGATTTGCTGTAGTTTCGGTTCCGGTATCTTGGCTGGGGGCTCGTTTGCATTCATCTTACTTTGCGTTTCATCAAAATTTTTTAATATATTTTTTTAAGTTAAAGCTTAGTTAAAGTTAAAGCCAAAGCTAAAAGAAAAGACTGTATGACTATTCCATTTAAACTTGTAGTTTTACAGCGATTTTCATTTTTGGGGGTTTAAATGCAGCGTTTTCGTTGTTTAAGTGAAATAACACTCATAACTAAACCGACGGCTTGAATTGAGGATTTTCTGTTTTACGCTTTTGCCTACGTGGTTTAAGAACCATTTCCTCTAAAGGATTGTACCAATCTAAAATCAATAACCCAAACGATTTTTTGTTTTCCGCGATAAAAACAATTTGAAAGCGTTGGCAAGTGCCTAAAATCGCTTTGTTCAGTACATAACAAATCATAATAAACATAGGAGAACCACGAGTTTCTTTGATCTATTTGTTGTCTTTAAAATAGAAGTGAGATGAATCTAAATATATTTTTCATCCTATTATCTCTCCGATATTTTCCGATATAAGTACGCCGAAGAACGAATCATAAAGTTAAACACCTGGACATATAAGTCACGCCCCGTTGTTCAGAAGCTGTGAGTGGTTTTAGAAGATTCATGTGGTAACACCCCAAATAGGCACATATTTGTGTTATTTTATTGAACTATATTTGGTTACTTTCATATGTTTAATCGTATTCATTGCCCTAGTTTTTTTATGTTTTCTAAATCAGCACATTGTAGAAAAGTTACCTTGAAATATTTGCTGCCAATCATACTGAAATGTTTGTTCTTTTTCAGGTAATTCAGTTCCATTTTAATTAATGTTGTAATACACCATTCGGTTTTCGGAAAGTATAATTCTTTTGACAATTGTTAATATTCCCTTGTTCCGTTTCAGAAGACGCGTTAAAATTTAAATTTCGTGAATATGAATCTGCATTTTTTACTCTTATCTACAGATCGAAATGAGCAAGGCTTTATTTATTTATTTATTTATTTATCTCAGAAACAAGGAACCTGACATTTCAGCCATATGAATCTATTCACAATCCCATAAGTATACATCTTAACTGAGCGAACTTGCATTACTCATTTATTTTATTTATTACGGTAGTAAAGTATACGCATACCATCTGGCGGCTCTCACGTCACTCCGCTGCGGTGGCGCTGCTGTCCACAGAGTGGATGCGCGGACAATTCACCTCGAGCGAATATGGTTTTTTGCGCATGCGCAGTGCCCTCACCTGGTGTAAGCAAACGCGGGCATGTTTGTAAAAAGGCACGTTGGCCTATGCAGAACATTTCGATGTGTGCCATCCTGACTAGCTCTTATGCCCGTGAAATGCAGCATACATGTAACGTTGACGTTCCATGTTTTGAGTATGTCTATACTCAGGTCAATGTTAAGTCCGACCACAGCCAACTGTGAGGTGTACCCGCGCCGAGTAAACCCGGCAGGAATTCAAACTCTACAGTCGGCCACTAGTTCCCGCACGGAACAACAGAGCGACGCCACTGAGCCCTTGAAACTATTGGTCTCGCCGCCCTCGCCTCATGGCATTTCCTGTCGAATGACCGCAGCTTGGAGTCCGAAGGTATACAGCGGCGCATTGGGACTCCGGAGAGAACGGAGGGGAAGGGGAAGAGCTAAACAGCGAGGCCTTCTTTTTCTGGGGATGTAAGAGAAAAGAGGTACAGTCGAGTATCGAAGAAGATGCGGATGTGTCGAATACGGCGAAACCCCCCAAAGGAATATCGGCAGTCAAGAAACACGGACAGGAGACCGGAGGGGGACACCTGCGAGTCAGCTGCCAACGACGGGACCGCTCATCGCCTGCCCATCTTTCGAGGCGACGACTGCAATCGTGAGCGCGCACACCGGCGAACATTGTGAACATAATAGAATGTTTAAAAAAGCAGCCTGGTCTGTGTGCCCCGAACCCCTAAACTCAGGATGAACCCACAGTCTCGGTCGTCTGTTACACAACGCCATGATCCCACGGAGCTAATCAAGTAGAACCAAATGTGCATCGTCATGTCACTCGTCGACTTCGTGCGTTTTCTCTTTCCCTCCAAACCAATCAAGCACAGAATATATCACTGTGCCTGATTGGTGTAGCCGGTGATTGCAAACGCGCAAATGCGAGGAGCGCCATGACAGTACTATTAGTTCAATCAATCAATCTTTTTTTTTTTGCGTCTGTACATTAATACAGGCACTGGAGGCATGAACAAAAATCGGACAGATGTGAGCTTGACGAGGTTCACGCTTCCTTTTTAGCAAACGGCAAGCAATCGAAAAAAAATTCAAATACTTAAGAAAAATAATCACAGTAACAATAGTCAAAATACACGTTTAAAATTGGGCTATAGATTACAATGTCAAAAAAAATGCACTCTATATGCTAAAACACAATTGTATGACATAAATATTCATAGAAATATTAGTTTTAAAGAATGAGATGTTAACTGTTCGATGATAATGTTATTTTCAATTAAATGGTTTAGTAAAAAAGGAAGGCGATGTTTTAGCATTTGAGTTCCATACGTGGTTCGACTGAATGTTATCCTCCATACTTCTTCGTGACGTACGTTATAAGGTCTAATATTTATGGTTAATTCCGCTATGTTACTAATGTCAGGTGTCTTTTGTTTAATACTTCCTATATATCGAATAAGTAAAGTGTACTTGTGCAGTTTGCTTAAGGATAGGATCGTTCAATGATTTAAGCAACGGTTTCGTGTGGGTTGATTGTGGTACATTGATTATAGCTCGGAGTGCCTTCTTTTGAAGGATCCTTAATTGTCCAAGTTAGTTGTAGTTGATGTATTCCAGACCAAGTGACAATAATTCAAATGTGACATGAATAAAGAATTGTAAATGAGAAGCTTAATTTTGATTGGTAAACTTGAACGGAACTTGTTGAGAATGCCAAAAACACTTGAATCTTTTTTATTACACTTTGAATGTGGGTGTCCCATGACATGTTTTCAGTAAACATTACACCTAAGGTTTTTACATTCGGGACGACTTCAGTGATAGAGGGGCCAAGTTTAAGTTGCAAGTAAATATTTACCAACCTGTTATGTGGCCTAAAAGTAATCGTTTTTGTTTTAGATGTATTAATTAGTAGAGGGTTTGCTTCACTCCGTTTATATAAATATTCCAGTGTGTTGTTAGTCGTTTCTGCAAGTGTGTCAATATTGTTAGCTGAAAAAGGTGGTGTTGTGTCATCAGCATAAATGATGAAAGTGGTGTTTGGGCTAATCGTTACAATGTCGTTTATATAAATGTTAAACAGAAGTGGGCCTAAAATACTTCCTTGAGGGAGACCTGTTTTTAACGCTTCAAAGTCTGAAGAATAGCTGTTTATAAAAACAGATTGTTTACGAAATTCTAAATATGATATTAGCAGGTTTAGGGTTAGTCGACGGAAACCATAAAACTGAAGTTTATTAATTCAGGTGGTATGATTTATGCGATCAAATGTTTTAGAGAAATCAACAAAGACACCAAGAGGTAAAAGGTGTTGTTCGAATGATTTGAAAATGAATTCCTTTTAATTTAGCAGCGCGAGTTCAGTTGATCTACCCTTTCTGAAACCATATCGTGATGAGGTGATGAGCGAGAAACGGTCACAAAAAGAAGTCGTACGACGATGAATAATGTTCTCTAGGCACTTCGAAAACGCAGGAAGAATGGGAATTGGTCTGTAGTTTGAATGATCGTTTTTGTCTTCACCTTTGAAAATAACTATAACTTTTCGCAATTTGCATTTTTTTATGAAAGATTCCGGATGAAATTGAAGTGTGGAAAATACATACATATTTAAATATATAAAATACATATTTAACAGGCTTGATTTGAATGTTCTCAATATCAGTACATTTGCTATTTCGAATTGTGTTAAACATATGATAAACCTCATATTCATCAGTGGGGGTGAGGAAAGCGCTGTTCTCACTCGGTGTTCCTAAATAAGTTGGTGCATCGCTGTTTTGTGTGCCATGTACTAGGTTTGCAAAATAAGTGATAAATGAATCGGCTAGGGTTTTTTCTCGTAAGGTTGATCCTGCGACCTTTATCTCGGTGACATTGTTTAGCTGTGCTGACCGGTTCAATAATTTATTAATTGTTTTCCATGTCTCGTCTGGCCTGGATATTGAGTGGCCATTAAATAAGCATAAAAAATAGTTATCTTTCAACCTTCTCAGAAGCTTTGTCAGCCGATTTTTATAGGCTTTAAAACAGCACAAATCATCAGGATCTCTGGTCTTTAAACATTTTTCGTATAACCTGTTCTTTTTCCTTATCATTTTTAAGCCTTCTCTGGTTATCCAAGGTTTTTGTCAGGAACGTTTTGGTTGAATTGGCTGGTATTTAAATGCTATGTTGTATGTACGCGTAAATTTTGTTAAGACAATATCGTATGCGTCATCAGGATTACCCAAGTTATAAATTTCATCCCAGTCTGCGGTGTTTACTAAGGACCTAAATTTTTAGAGGGTGGATGCGTTTATATTTTGGAACGTTGGTAGATCTTCAGTCTTATTTTCTTTGTTCGAAGTGGCGTGGATTGTAAACATGCACAGTGGCAGATGGTCGCTTAGCTGTGCGTTGATAATTCCGTCAGACGTGTTGCGTGTACTAGTGTTAGTAACGACCAAATCTATCACTGTTGATGAGGAGCTTGTTATGCGAGTTGGTGAGGGTAATAACATTCACACAACCACTAGATTCAAGTATAGATGAAAATGAGCACTGCGCACTCGAAGGACGTAGCATATTGTTACAGATCGCTTTTTTCCCGCTGCTGCCACTTCGTCCTTCGCCCGTCTCCGACCCACTTCTTCTTCTTTTCCTCCTTTTTTGTCCCGCTCGTTGCACCTCAATGTCCTACTGTCACATTTTGCCCCCTCCTGGTTGACTGTCCGTCCTCGGCAGTCTGTGTCCTATGCTGGTCTTGACTGAATGTATGTCTTGACACGTGCAGCTTCAGTTGACTGCGGTGAGCCGGGAAAGTCCGGGATGCTTCTCGAGATGCATTGAGGTCTCGTAGCCGGTAGCTCACGGGTCCTGTTTGTCGAAGCACTTCACAGGGTCCTTTGTATTTTGGAAGTAGCTTGGTTGCCTTTCCTTTCCTTCTAACGGGACGGCGTACAAGAACAAGGTCCCCTGGCACGATGGGGGACATTCGGTCATCCTGTCGGTGATTGGTTAGCATCCGCTGCTGGGCTCTGGTTATTGCGACGCGAGCCCGGCGGCGAGCCTCATTGAGTCTGTCCTCAAAATGATCGCTCATTTCTTGCCTTCTATGGTTCCACGTGGTGGATAACGTTGATTCCTGCGGCAGAACCGGAGTTCTACCGTACACCAGTTTAAAAGGGGTCGTCGTGGTACTTGCTTGTTGCGACGTGTTCAAAGCAAACGATGCGTATGGTGCGTACACATCCCAATTGTCATGCGAAGCATTAACATAAGCGTACAATATATCGGCGATAGTTCGATTAGCACGCTCAACGAGTCCGTTGGTTTGGGGATGGTAGGGTGCTGACTGGGCGTGGTGTATTCCATGAGTTACCATCTCGTGTTTAAAAACACGAGAGCTGAATGGAGTTCCCCGGTCAGTGAGTACGGTGCGGGGTACGCCGGGCGAAGTACTATTTGCTCACGTAAAAACTCCACAATGTGATTCGCTGACGTTGTAGGCACGGCACGTAGCTCAATCCACTTTGTAAGGTGGTCAACAGCAACAATAATGAAACGGTTACCCTTTTGTGATTTCGGAAATGGTCCTAAATGATCAAGTCCAATAAGTTCGAAACTAGCTTGCGGTGGTTGAGTTGGATGAATCTCGGTGAAAGGTGAAATACTGGGCAATTTTCTCCTTTGACATGATTCACAGGAAGCGACATACCTGGAAACATCTTTCCGGAATCCGTGCCACCAATAGCGTTCGGCAAGTTTGGCCAGAGCCTTATCTCGACCGAGGTGACCCGCTGTGGGGTCATCATGGCAGAGATTCAACATGGTAGCCCTCAGAGAAGCTGGAATCACCGGTAGCCATTGTTGTTGACCGGGATTTCTGCGACAGAGTAGGCCATTTTCCACTCGGTATGCTCGACGCAGTCGCCGTAAAATGTCTGTCGAACCGGATAATGCGAGGCGCTGTACAATATTTTGTACTTAGTTATCTTGACATTGACTGTGACGTAGGTCGAAAGTCGCACCACAAAAACAAGTGTCACACTCCGGAGCCTCAGGGACCTTGTCTAGGGGGTTGCGGGATAGAAAGTCAGCGTCCTGATGACTACGTCCGTTACGATGTATGACTTCAAAATCATACTCTTGCAGTAGAATCGCCCAGCGTGCCAGTTTGGCCGTCAAGTCTCGTTTGCTGTGAAGCCAGGTCAATGCTGAATTATCCGTCACAACAGTAAAATGGCGGCCATAAAGGTAAGGGCGAAATTTCTGCACCGACCAGACAAGGGCCAGACATTCTAATTCAGATGAATGATTCCTCTCTTCTTGTTGTGTAAGCCTGCGACTTGCGTACGAAATTACTCTTTGAGTACCGTCTGGAAACTCTTGAAGTAGTACAGCTCCAAGTCCTTGTCCGCTAGCATCCGTGTGGAGAATTGTCTTTGACAAGGATGGGTCGAAGTGAGCAAGCACTGGGGCGTTTAAAAGGGCCATTTTTAGGTCTTAAAACGAGGACTGCTCTTCGTTGCACCATCGCCATGGTACGTTCTTCCGGAGTAAGTAATTCAAGGGGGCAGCGCGGGTAGCAAAGTTAACAATAAAACGGCGGAAATATGACGCAAATCCCAAAAACCTTCTGACGTCTTTGATAGTTGTTGGCGTCGGATATTCAAACAAAGCCTCAAGCTTCGAGGGATCAGGTTTAACGCCGTTTTTGTTTACCACATGTCCCAGGTATGTGATCTCTTTGAAGCCGAAAAAACACTTTTGGGGCTTCAGACGAAGGTTGGCATCACTTATGGCGTCAAGTACGAGTGAGAGTCTTCGAAGATGTTCTTCAAAAGTGTTTGCGTAGATTACAACGTCGTCCAAATACACCAGCGCCATTGTCCACTTCAGATTGCCCAAAACTCGGTCCATGAGTCTTTGAAATGTCGCTGGGGCATTGCAAAGGCCAAAGGGAAGACGGTTGAATTGGTAGAGACCATCTGGTGTGATGAAGGCTGACTTTTCAGCGTCCCTTTTATCGAGTGGCGTACCTGCCAGTATCCCGACATCAAATCCAATGTTGTAAAGTATTCCGCTCCCTGCAGTCGGTCAAGGGTATCATCAAGACGTGGAAGAGGGTACACATCGAGCTTGGTTGTACTATTAAGCTTTCTGTAATCTACACAAAACCGCACAGTGCCATCTTTCTTTCTCACTAACACCACTGGTGATGACCATGGGCTCGTTGACGGACTCACCACACCGTGGTCGAGCATCTCAGTCACTTGCTGTTTGATGGTTTCACGCTCTGTTGGGGCTAGGCGGCGTAGTGGCTGATGTATTGGTCGGCTGTCACCGGTGTCAATGGTATGTGTCGCATACGGTGTGCATCCAAGTTCGTCCGAACTCAGGGCGATGCAGTTTCGATGTGACAACAATACCCTCTTGATTTTCGTTTTCTGCTCGCAACTCAATTCTGGTCCAAACTTAAATTGTTCCCACGGTAAAGCATTATCCTGACCGTAAAAATGGCACTCGTTATCTGACTCTAGAGAAATACTGGCAAGTATTGAGATCTTGTCCTTCGCCAACGGTTGGAGTACACCAATCTGTTTCCCTGGATTGAGAGTGATGTCGTTGGCACCTAGATTAACGACAAGAGCGACGAATTCTCCATTAGTACAAGCCACGAGTGTCCGGGGTGCAGCTAGTTCTTTCCGTGGTTTCGCACAGAGCCACGAGTCAAAAACAGCTTCACCGTAAACCTTTTTGTTGTTTACAGTCAGGCGTATCATTGACGCAGTCTAGGCAGGTATTGTAGCAGAGTCTTTAACGCATACGTTTAACTCATCCGATAGCTGTACTTGAGCACATATGATGTTGGTATATTGGGAAAAAAACTTTAGAAATAGGTGCCACTTTTCCACGGCGACGAAGGAAAATGAGCGAACGAGGTACACAAGCCACACCAAAATACTTTCGCATCGTGGAATGCTCGCGTGTAATGTTTTCATGGGTGGATGCGGGGTTTTGGTGGCCGTGTTCTGTTCGGGGTTCAACTTAAAAAATCCGTTTTTCTGGCACCACTCATAACCCAGAATGATCGGAGAGACGGAATTCGACAAAATTACGAAGTCCACTAACGACGTCTCACCGAGCGCAGTGACCAGTAACTTCACTTGTCCACCGGTGTGAACTTTGACGCCGTTCGCTGTAAAAAGTTGTGGAGCAATCCGGGAGACATTACAATCAGTCGGTACAAGCGTCGCGTCGATTATGTTAACCGCTGCTCCAGTATCGAGGAGACTTTCTTGTATTCCAATCCCTTGAATCTCCACTTTGGTAGTTGGAAGACCAGTAAAACTCTGAAAGAGAGACGAGGGGGACTTGGTCCTCTATACCCGATCCCGCCCCTGTGGACCGGGATATCCGTTTCCCGACGCGCTGTAACACTCTGCAGCCAAGTGTCCTTGTCGTCCGCATTGAAAACAGCGCCTCTTGGTGTTAACTCGTTGGTGACCTTCAGGTTGCTGGCGTGCTCCAGGCGTCTCCAGATGAGTAGTTGGCTGTAACTGTGCCGGGCAAGAAGCCTGGGCGTTTGCTGTTGCCTTTTGAATGGCTGCGATCTCCAACGCCTTAGCCAAAGCCTCTTCAACTGTCTTTGGCCCTCCACGTCGAACAAATTTTTGAACTTCAGTGTCCGCAATGGCGTCGACGAAGGCAGTAGTGCTGAGAAGGTGAAAAGTGTCGGCGGAAACTCCCACAAATGATTTTCGCGCTAGGCACTCAACTTCCGTTGCCAGGGCTTGGAGTGTCTCCCCCGGCTGTTGTCGGCGGCAACGTAACTCGCCATAGCGGACGTGTTGTAGATGTTTGTCACCAAAGCGGTCTTCAAGTGCCGCTACCAACGTTTGGTAGGTTAGTGCTCTTCCTTGAAGTTGGGCCAGTATCGCGATGGCTGGTCCCTGTAGTTGTGCCGCAAGAGCGTAAGTTGTTTCATCCTCGGACCATTGGTTTGCTTGAGCAACAATATTAGCTTACTCGAGGTAAAGGTCAAGTGGCACGCTACCATCGAAGGGCTTCAGTTTCAAACGAAGGGGATTCGAGGTGGCAGGAACTGTGCGTACCGTAGCTGAGTCGGTCCGATTCTCCGAGTCTCTCCTTTCCTCTAGCGCTATGATTCTTTGTCGAAGGTCTTCTTGTGCAGACGTAACGGGTTGCACCTGCGCCTGGACCATAGCCGCCATCGTTGATTCGAAGCCCTGTCTCTGTTCCACGAACAGATCCCTCAGTTGGGCGTAGGTAACTGGACCTTCAGTGTTGCTGGTGTCCTCGGGAGAAGGGGAAGGTTCGCCAGACTGCGCTTGTTGTCGTGTGAAGGGCATTTTCTTTTCGCAGATCCCACTTCTGACACCAAAATGTTACAGATCGCTTTTTTCACGCTGCTGCCACTTCGTCCTTCGCCCGTCTCCGACCCACTTCTTCTTTTCCTCCTTTTTTGTCCCGCTCGTTGCACCTCAATGTCCTACTGTCACAATATCTATATTAAAGTCACCGCCAAGAAAAAGAGCATATTGACCGACATTGACGAAATCGAGAAACCTCTCTAGGTGTGAAAAGAAACTCAATATTGCCATTTGGGGGTATATACGTAACACTAAACACTTGTTGTTCCCATTTCAACGATAATACTTCTAGGTCATCGGAAATATATAAAAAAAAAACTTGGTAAAATCTCACAGCAAAGGGTATTCTTAACAGATATCAGCACTCCCCCACCACGTTTGCTTTCACGGTTTAAAAAATATGTCTTAAAGTGATTCATTTGAAGTACCTCTAGCTGGTTTTGGTACCAAGTTTCAGTTAGCATTACGATGTCAAACTGAAAACTTAACTCCTATAAAAGTATACAAAGTTAATATTTCTTTGTTCCGCCCGGAATATAAATTCGAATGAAAAAAGATAGTTTACTACCTTTACTAGAAATAAAGTTTGTGGTTAAGTTCGACTGAGAAAGCCATCATTAAAACAAAACAAAAACAACGCAGCTTTGTAAACCGGGTAGAATCAAAATCAAACAAGTCACACTAATTTAGCAAGGTCATCGGTGCTAGTGATAGAAACAATCCTGGAGTTTTCCGTTTTGCGCATATATATTTTGCCTCCCCTCGCTGGACAAACTTTTACAGTCCACTGAGCAATATCAACAGAAAAATGCAACCAAACTTTCTACCATTGTAGATGGGGTGAAAAACCTGACTGAAAGAGTGACTCAATTAGAAAAAAAGTTAGCGGACTTGGCACGGGTTCAAAACGACGTTGCCAGTGTCCAAGCAAAAATAGCTTCTCTGGAAAATGAAGTCAAATCGATATCCGCCATCTGTAACCGTCTTAGTAGTCTGCCAACCAGTCTGGACGCACTGGATACAGACAGCGCCGGAATAACCTGATATTCAAGGGTCTTCCAGAAGAAGACAAAGAATCGTGGAACAGATCTCAGCAAATTGTGAATAATTCAAAAGCACCTTCTGAATTATTCGAGCGCGCACACCAATTAGGAGGAAAGCGAGGGGACTAACCTCGTCCGATCATTGATAACGACCGTAGCTTTAAAAAGAAACAGGAAATCCTTGAAAATGCGTCAAAGCTGAAACAACCCAAGAATTGGCGTGTTTGGACAGATGAAGACTTTTCACCTAACATTGTCATGCTCGAAAAATGCTATGGGAGTACGGTAAGTCTCTCCGTTCGACCCAGACCCGTGTGCCTTGTTTTTGACAAGCTTTTCGTTGGCGATCTTATGTTATTTTACAATGCAGAATCGGGTGATAGTGATATGATTGAACAGGAAAGAACAAGCTCTGCGCCTACACCAGCTGAATCATGACATCGCGCAAAGGAGCGCCTTTCGGGAACTGTGTCTTCTTGTCGCTAATTTTAGGAGTCTTGTTTCCGTGAGCTTGTTTTAGATAAAGATTATCTGCTTTATCACAAAGACCGGTTGCAATCAAAAGGTGGAGGGGTGCTTATCGCTGTTAAAAAATGTTTCCACTCTGTCCCTGTCGAATTAAAACCGATCTGGAAATGGTCTGGGTTCGCGTTTTCGTGTTCTTATGTCCTGGTTGGTGTATGCTACAAGCCGCCACATGTTATTGTTGATTTTGTCCGTGATTTTTGCATTAACCTTGATTATGTTATTTCTCGTTAGGCCGGAAGTCCTGTATTTTTTTGGAGGAGATTTTA
Source organism: Ixodes scapularis (assembly GCF_016920785.2). Taxonomy (NCBI): domain Eukaryota; kingdom Metazoa; phylum Arthropoda; class Arachnida; order Ixodida; family Ixodidae; genus Ixodes; species Ixodes scapularis. Next base: position 87,199,156 of record NW_024609884.1, read on the forward strand.
ATTATCCAGGAATTGACTGGATTTCTTGTGAACCGCTACCAGACTGCAGACATGTTTCCGAGTATATAGAGTTCCTGAATGTTTTTCAATCTTTTTCCCTCTCTCAAGTTGTTCTTGAGCCTACCCGTGGAACCTCTATTTAAGACCTATTTCTTACGACTGCCCCTGACATAATTAAGCGCGTAAATGTTCTTGAAGAAATTAGTGATCATAAAATGGCGGTAATCGAAGTCGAAATGGCAACTCAGCATCCCCGCAACCAGTTTAAAGGAACTCATGACTATTCAAAGGTAAAAACTAATGAATTAAGCACAGTTATGAGGATTTTTTTAGATAACTTTGAGCGGTCCTTCCTCTTACAATCCGTCGAAGAAAACTGGTCCGCATTTAAAAATCAGCTGAATTGTATTCTCAACGACCTCGTTCCAAGAATAAAAATTCCGAACAACCCTTCACGTCCGTGGTTTTCTAAAAAAAACTTTAGTCTCTTCTTAACAAAAGGAAACGCTTGTACAACAGGGCCATGGAAAGCAACGATAATCTATCTTGGGACTTGTATAATTACCATTCATCTATATGTGCTCTCGAAATTAAAAAAAGCTAAAAAAAAACATTCTACAGATATGACTTACATGGCCTTCTGAAGTCAAATTCAAAACAATTCTGGAATTGCGTAAATCCGCCGAAAACAAGTTCTAATCGTAGCTTTACGAATGCGGAGGGAAATAGATGCACCGACCTTGAAACTGCTAACAATTTTAATGAATGTTTCAGTGAAGTTTTCACCAACGAATCGTTTCCGTTACCTTCTTGTGAAGTGACCTATGACAGTGCTTTTTTGGAAAAGATCACTGTTTGTTCACGTGGAATAGAAAAAAATCGTCGAAGGCCTCCCTTATCGTTCTTCACCGGGCATAGATGGCAGTAACACTAAATTATTGAAAATTACGCAGCCATTTTCTAGCGACATACTAGCTTTGTTGTATCAGCAATCCCTTGAAGAAGGGCATTTGCCGAATGACTGGAAGCATGCAAAAATTATTCCTGTTCACAAGTCCGGTGACACGTCATGCTTAAATAACTAGAGACCTATATCGTTAATTAGCATTCCTCATAAAATTTTAGAGCATATCATATATAGTCATATTATTAATTTTCTTTTGGAGTATAACTTTTTTTTTTTTTTTTTGAGGGACAACATGGCTTTAGAAAAGGCAAATCGTGCGAAACACAACTCTTCGAGCGAAACGCAACTGATCTTTATGAAAACGTTCAATCGCTCCAACAGACCGACATTATATTTCTAGGCTTTTCTCGGGCATTTGACTGCGTACCACACCAGCGGTTATTACAAAAAAATTAAACGTTGAATATTTTGGATTAAACAATTCCTTACGAATAGAACCCAGTCCGTTGCAATTTCTAATCAGTTATCATCAAGCACTGATGTTACGTCTGGCGTGCCCCAGGGCTCCTGTGCTCGGACCCCTTCTTTTTCTCATTTATATAAATGATCTCCCTGTTAATATTTCTTCATTGATTCGGCTCTTCGCAGACGATTGTGTGCTGTAAAAAAAAGATAGTACATACAGCCAACCCCTGTACACTTCAAAGCGTTCTGAACTCTATTGCTTCATGGTGCAACAGGTGGCAGATGCGAATTAACATCGACAGAACAAAATGTATGACTGTGACAACAAAGATATCATCAATCAGTTAGGACTACGATATCAATGGTGTCCCTCTGGAAAAGGTAAGTAAATATAAATATCTAGGTGTTTTCATTTCCCTCTCAGTTGGCACGATCATATTAACTACATAGTTGGGAAAGACAGTCATTCCTTGGGATTCATCAGACGGAAGTTGTATTTAGCTCCCCCTGAAACTCGCTTACTAGCTTTTAATCCTTTGTCAGATCTCAGCTTGAATACGCCAGCATCATACGGTCTCCCCACCAGGATTACCTAATTGCTAAAATAGAAAAAAATTCAAAACAAAGCCGCGCGCTTCATATATAGTGACTATTCACCTTAAAAGTGCGTTTCAGTGCTGAAACAAAGAGCTAATTTACCCTTATTAGACGCCAGGCGCAAAGTCTCCCGTCTGGCGTTCATCCACAATATTTATTACTTTGATATTAACCTTAAGGAACGCTTATTGCTTCCCCCTCATCGCATCTTTCCCAGACATGATCATCCTCACAAAATTCGCTTAACAAATCGTCGCATTAACCAATTTCGCAACTCGCCATTACAGCTCGTCATTACAGAATGGAACTCATTACCCCACCACGTTGTAAATATAACAGATAAAAATGAATTCAAATCTACATGTGAACGTTTGTTCCACTTTTCCCAAGAATCAGTCATAGGATGGTTTTCTTTTTGTTTTTCATGTCCGAAGATAGTTTAATTTCCTTTCCTGTAGCCTGGTTGGCACAATGCTCCCAGTTTGTGAACGAGTGTTCTTTTGAGTGGGTATATTACGCTATTTTTGTTGGTGAACGAGTGTACTTTTTCTTGAGTAGGTATACTTGTATTGTTTCTTGCCTTTAAGCAAATATGTACTAAATTTATCGTTTCAATATTTTTGTCAAAAACGTGTACCTCCCCCTCAAAAAAATAAAATAAAAATAAATGCTCGCTCACATAGATAGCGGTACGTGACGCATGGCCGAGGTCAGCAGTTGTCATTCGTTTCCTCCGTACTTTTTCTGTGACCGCGTCTCTTTTGGAGCGAAGAACGAACTGAGCAATGACGTGGGGGACATGCCGATTGCTTGCCTGCTGGCACGCGGTGGCAAATGTCAATGTCACTTTCCGCGATCGGTTCCTCGATCAGCTCGCCGATCTTCTGCAAAACAGCGGCTCAGTTTTCGCCTCGAACCTCGGGGACGTTTTTTATCTCAATATTTCGATTTCTGGATTATTGTTCACAGAGTGTGAGCCTCTGGCCGTTTTGCTCAGCGTGTTTTTTATGCTCTCGCATTCCCACCGCAGCGCAGGGTTCTCAGTCTTCAAGCCGGTGTTTTCTTTTCTAACGGCGGTTACCTCTCTCCTCAGATCTTCAAAATTTTTGTTGAAGTTTTCGAGACTAGCCTTGACCTCTCTCAGTTCCTTTTGTAGGTCCCTTTCAAAGGAGCTACGAAATTCACGTAGATCTTGTTCAATTCCTTTTTTTAGATTGTCGCAGAGTTTTGCAAGGTCAGCACTCATTTCAACGCTTTCAGCACAAAGACAAAAACACGCTAAAGACGCTAAAGGCAGCGGCGTCAGCGGATTGCTCAACGGTAAAACGTGTTGCGAAAGATATTGATTCCAACCTGTGAATGTTTGAAGGGTGTAAGTTATGATGGGGTGTTGACGATTCGCTGCCGCCGCTGCCAAAGTGGTGGTCACAGCCTGCAGCCTCCTTTATGCTAATCCTGGTGGTGGCGCTGTGTTGTCCCGTCCTATTCCGTCCAATGGCTGCGCAGCAGGATGTTGATTGCGCTTGGTCGATTCGGCGCGTGGCAGATGGGTTCCGTGAATTACGATGTTCCAGTGCTTGTCGTCGATGGACTCTGTGAACATTTAAAGGGTGTAAGTTATGATGTGGAGGATTCGCTGCCGCCGCTGCCAAAATCATGGGATTTATGGGATCGTGGTTTTTCAGATTAATGTCTCAGTCGGTATTAATCTGAAGCGGCTCTGCACTGTTTTCAACAACCTAACTCCAAACACCCTTACACCCCTGGCGGCATCATGGGGTGTATCCTCATTACTTAACCCCTTCCTTGCACCCTCCGCACTCTTCTACACCTTTTTGATATTTAAAGGTGTACAAAGGGTGTTCTAGTTGTGTCGGAGACCATTTTAACACCCTTCATGTTTAAAAAGGGTGTCAGAAGGGTGTTTTAAGTGCCATTGCACCTTTAAGGGTGTAAAAGTTTACTGTGTAGCTGGGCACCCACGAACCGCCCACACGCGTAAACAAAGGTCACGTGACCCGAACGGACGCCTGGCAGTTTTGGCAGTATCGGACAATGTGGCCTCGGACAAGACTGCCGATGCTCCGAGTTCTGAGCTTAGCTATGTGACTCTTAAGCTCCGCTAATCTTTGCCGTACCCGTCCTCCCCCTCTATGATGTTCGGCTGCAAGTTGCAAATAAATTAGCTACACTTTTTTCTTTTGTTTTCGAATCGGAGTGGAAACTTTGAGGACTTGGTCTCCCCTCATGCGTTCCACGACTGGAGCCAATTTACTAATGAGGAATGAAAGCGGGCCGATTACTCCGGGATTAAATCCCGCTTTCTGTAGCTTAATTGAAGGGTTACGCGGAACTTTGGCCTCGGTTCTTTCTGACTATTTCGAATGAGTAGCGGACAACGCGTGGGAGGCGTTTTCTCCGGCGTTTCTTCAACTCGAAGAAACCCCGCAAAAGTTCCTCGAGTGCGTCGACGCGTTCCAGAACTGCGGAGAAACTCCACAAATGTCGCCCTTTCGCCGCGCCGTCGCGCTTTTGACGGTTAAGTGAAAGCGCTCTTAGTTTCTCTTCTTTTTTTGTTTTCTCGTTTGGGTGTTCCTTGGAAAAACGAACGATTATAATACCCCTAGATGAGAGCGAGCGTCCCACTGCACTTTGGGACGGCGAAGGATCTTATTTGGGGAGCCATCCCTCGGCCGCCTTAATGCGTCTCTCCTGCCGCCGCGCTTGAATTGAATAGACCTGGCAGCAGAATATTGCGCGGCTAGCTGCGCGTTTTCAAGAGCCTCGCGCCGCGGCTGCGCGCCTCGTGATTTCTAAAATGCGCTCGTCGGCCGCCCGTTTCCCCCGACCGTGCCACAAATGCCTCTCGTCGAGTGGCCTTTAAAATCTTCCGGTGGCACTCCTCCGAAATGAGCAGGGTACACATTGAGCGCTTTGTCTGCATTGTTCGCCGAATGAAGCCTCCCCGGCGTCGCTTCACTTCCTAATGGCACGCGATCAGCGCGAGCGAAACGGGTGACGTGCACCGGGCGAGCTGGCAGCGCCCCGGGTCCCCATTGGCCGAGCGTGTGCGGACACGTGACCGGTCCGAGGGGGGGGCAATCGGGGGCGCAAGCCCGGAGTCTGAGCCGCGCGCCGAGTTCAACGTCGGGGCAGTCTCGCGTCCCTCGAACTGCTGGAAAGGTCCCTGCGCTCTCCGAGGTCTGGCCCGCTCTTCCGAAGGTGAGTCGAGAGACACGGTCCGGGTCCGGACGGCGCCCCATCCCGGGCCGCCGCCGCTTCCCTGCTCCGTGAGCGACGGACACGGTTCCGAGTGCCGAATCTGGGAAACAGCTTCCCCAGACGCGCGGTTCCTGTCAACCTTAGTTCCGAAAAAATTTACAGCGCCAACAAGAACAACCGGTGTACAGGAATGAGATGTGCGCAAGCATATCTCGTTCCTGGTCCCTTGCGTGTGTGTTTGTGTGTGCGTGTGTTTGGTCGCTGTTAATATTGCCCAATTAAGCATAACCACTCGGTTCAATTTTCTATCGGTCTTTCCAACCATCTCCGGAAATCTCTTTTCGGAGGCATACCCCTCCGGGAAACCGAGAGGCATAAATACGCGGGGTGACAAGCACAACTAAAATCTACGCGCAGAATGTTTTTTTTTTTTGTTTTTTTTTTTTCCTTTTCATGTGAAAGTGTCGCTCCTGGGATATTTCTGTATAAAAGAAAACAAAAAAGTTACATAAACGGTGAAAAAATATCTAAGCTGCGTTTTTTTTTTCTTTCTTTTTTTGTTACCGTTGGAAGTAAACTACACGTCAATCACAGCTTGCTTTCCTGCTTAGTCTAGCACCGGCGGCTCAGATCAAATACGCCAAAGTTTAAAAAGAGCGATCGTTAGCAAGTTTAAATACCTGGAAGTGATTTTCGAAAATTTTTATTAAGCAAAAGGCGACCTACAGAGCCCGCGGATACATGGAGATGAAAAGCGTCTGCTACCGGGGACGGGCAACGTATTTCCTAATTAAAAATTTTCGAAACCTGCCCGTGTAACTCTTGGATCATATAAGGCTTCAAGTCTGAAACTTTGCCGTTTGACCCCAACCGCTCGCACTTGCATTCGGGTGGGCACAGCATTCGAGCATGCGTATCTCTACTTTGGCGGCGAAGAAAACAAAGTTAAAACTTTTTCAGCGGCCCCGAATGTGCGCGAGACGCTTTGGTTAGGGCAACAAACTACAGTTAACAACTGTCGCCGGTTCTCCGTCCAATGTTGGCTTTTCGTAGTCTGTCATTAGACCTAGGTCAAATCGGAGATTAATTATCGAAGTTCGCGTGTGGCTCTTCTGGGCGCTACCCGACAATTTAAAGCGGCGTGTTGGTGTGTTGTTTCCTACAATCTGAAAAAAGCCCGCGCGTCCACTTTTCCGCACATCACTCGGAGAGCCAATCAGCGCAACTTGCGGAGCCTAGCTCAGCGAATGACGAGGCCAAAACGTATGTTTAGACCAAAAAACGCAGAATGAGTTGTGGCATTAAGCAATGCAAGCCTGACGTTTTACATTGCTTAGTGTCACAACTCACACTGCGTTTTTTTTTTTTAGTCTAAACATATGTTTCGGTATCTTCATTCGCTGAGCTGCCTCCTTAAGTTGCATTGATTGACTTTCCGAGTGTTGTGCCGAAAAAGTAGACGCACGGGCTTTTTTTGCAGTGATATCCATTCGGTATATCCCTAATGCTCGACGAAACGCGTTTTATCTAAGCTCTCTGGAATTGCATTTGAAAAGAGGGTCGGTTTTTTTTTGTTTTTTTTTATGTGATTCCACGCGAGTCGATTAAATTATTCTAACCTACCTCGATGAACGGACAAAAAAATTGAAACGGTTCGCAATTTGACGAGGTTTTAATAACACGAAAGTGCGACCGTGCACGGTGCTTTTGTTTTGTGAAAAAATATTCGAGTAACACCTTGCGCCAATCAAAATTTATGAGGGGAAACCAAATATCGTTAGTGACTCTATCTGAAATTTGGCCCTTTTAATCGCCCAAGGAAAACACAAGAAGAATAAAAAACAAAAACAAGGAAAAAGAAACATCCGCGTATAAAAAAAAGCAGATAACGAAAGAGTAAAGTAAAGCAAATGTTCCACACTCCCTCGATCTTTTGTTATTTTTTTTTTACTTCGAACTTACTTTGAACGCAGGATTATTGCACGGAGGCATATGGTATCCGAATAATAAAACACCCCCCCCCCCCCTAAAAAAAAAAATGCAGAGGGACAAGGAGACCGTCCCTTCTGCACCGCTATGCGCCGAGAAACTTAGGGAGAGGAGGAGAAGAGAGGGCATGGGGGAGGCACGTCAGAACGCCAAACCCTGGTTGAAAGGATTAAGCCAGGGGATCACACTGCTCACACGTCATGCAAAAGACAGTCTGCAAGCACGAGCTTCGAATGCCGCGTGCCAAGTTTCTCCTTCAACTCATTGCATCGCGCCATTCCAAGCACGAATCTTGTGCTGACTCGCGTTCGAATCTGTTTGCAGACTGTCTTTTGTATGAGGTACAAGCCACGCGACACCGGCTTTAGTGGGTAGACGTCAAAAGCCAGCTGCCTTTGTCTCCACTCCACTCGTCGATTGCGGAAGCCCAACCCCGGACGCCGGCGCTCCGCGTTCGACCAGCGCAGTGGAGACCAAGGTTTTGAGTCGACCCACTAATCGGTCCAATCAGAGCTCGGCCTTCTGACCTTCCCGCGCGCTCTCGCCCCCTCCTCTCCCTCACTTTCTCGACGCATACCATTTGGAGACCATGCCCTCCGAAGGACCGTCCATTACCCTCCTCCCAAGAGACTTTGACGGCTGATATGAATGGCGCTGTCCTCTACTTGTCCTTCACACACTATACCTGTGGCTCTCGAGTTTTTAGCAGCGGCCCCAGTGGGCGAATTTTGAAATTTTTAAGTCTCGCTTTCAGTTGGGAGTCACCGCGTTCGCTCACGTCGATGTAAATTTGTCAAATAAAATAAGGACAAAAATGTTGAAATTGTTGTAGCGTTTTGATAGGACACTGGAGGAGTTGCACTATTATTTTGTTTATTTAAGAAAAAATGTTGACTTTTGCATGAAACGCTTTGTTGGCGCGCGTGAACAGACGCCGACAGACGTGCATGGAACGCTTCCTTTGGTGTCAGCATCAAATGGTCGCGCCTCTCGCGAACGCCAGCAGATGCGCCCCTGGCCGAGAGTTTCTTCGTGGTTTAAGCATCTGTCCAGGTAACTAGCCCATCAGAACCCATTAGAGCTCTAAAACACATGACCTATAGCTCTCCGCCTTAGAAACGACACTGAGAACGATGTTGTGCAAAATCAGTTTCCCAGCGGTGCTACCCTTTCAGATACCTAAGCTCCCCCGGGATATGTCGAGATTCCCCGTTTGCTTTTAAATCGATCGATACAATTTATTAGGTGTATCCAACGGGCTCCGCTCTGTATTATGGGCTCGACAATGTTCTATGCCGTCAAATTTAGTCAAACATTAGGCGACCCGTCTTTCAGGCTCTTAGAAATCTTTAGGTGTCGTACTTACTGGGTTGTCGCAAGCAGGACTTCATAAAAAGATGTCGGCGCGTTTACCTCTGCGACGAGCCCACCAAGAGCTAAAATTGTTATCTATGGAACGGAATCTACGGATAATACCGGAGCCCCTATGTGACTTATGCGCAGAAATACTTTTCATGCTGATACTTTTAACATAGTTTTTTTTTTTTTTTTTTCACAAGCTTTATGTTTTAAAGGACATTAGGTATGGAGGACGACAAATTGAGCCATACAAAATTAAGAGTAACACAAAGCAGGCATAACAGAAAATTAAGAAAGAAAACCGCGAGGTTATATAATATTTACAAAAACTATAGCTAATCATAAGGCGATTCACCCGCTCCTCGGTGAATTGGAAAATTTCTCCGCACGAAATTGAATCAGTGACAGAGTCGCCTCGAGCGACCGCACGATTGACTCCCTTCCACTTTCTCACTTTTACATCGCTAACAACAACTGTACAAAACTGAGTTTCAGGCGCGCGCGAGGGGGAAAATTATTTTGTAGATTCTTTCTTACAAAGATCACGGAGTCCGTATAATCGTTAGATACTATTATTCTTATAGCGCAAGATTGTTTTTAAAAATCCAGGAAACTGATAACTTGGCCTGTTTTCAGTGCATATTGAGGCACTATTGAAATCACGGGTAAAACTACGAAGAAGTTAAAATTGCCAACAATTTGGATTGCACTTAGTATTTCGCCTTTTTTTTTTTTTTGCTTTTAGAAACAAACTCAGTAACGCCTCCTATTGCCAAGATCCCGGTTCACGTATATTAACTCCTTTTTTAGTCCGTATTCTTTTATCGTAAGATAGAATCAGGTCTGACATCGTTCTGAGTGGCCATTTCCAGAAGATAGCGTGTATGTTTGATTTCGCAAATACTACCAAACCCGACGTCCAGTTCAGAACCGGAAGTGGTTGGGGGCTATTTGCACATTGGCCCCACCACGTTTCAACTCACGCGAGAAAGAGCGATTACTCCGTTTGAATACATAAAATTGAAAGAATAAAACACAGAGGGCAAGCACAGGACAACCACTCTTGTCCTGTGCTTGTCCTCCAATGTCCTCATGAGCACATGAGACGGCGGAATGTTTTCGCGTCGTTGTTATGTTAAACTCTTAGCCGATAGCAGGTCTTCCTAATTTAAATTTAATTTTTAACGGCATCTCTGAAAGTAACGCTAGAAGTTAATAGGACATAACCCTTGTAAAAGAGATATGCGACTACAGGTAAGACCATTGATAGTGCAAAGTTTGAAGAGTGCATATGCTTTGTAATCTGGAGTTTCTGGTCGGTATATGGTGTATCTAGTCTAAGGTAATGTATATGGTATACATTTTAATACCAATGTGCAGATCAATGAATGATACTGATATAGAAGTTTAAACTATAAATCCGCCGAAAAACAATAATTGGCTAAGCCGGTATTCGCACTCCGCGTCTTCTGTTCACCAGTCGGTAACAAATGTACATACATTGCATATACATTGAATTCTGTATATCTGTCCTATATACACTGTATATATAGTGTAAATTATAACATCCATTTATTATTCATTTAACTTTCGAATTAATCATGTATACTTGAATATAATGTATGAGAGGTTGTAAAATATGCATCTTATTCTCTGTTAAAGGTAGCAGTCGATGACTGGTTATTCTTAGAGGCATTTGTACTGCTCCGGAAAGAAACACAGTTATGCAAACGGCATCAAGAAAGACATAGCCATTATAGGTCCCCACATCATTCATGAAAATGGCCAGTATTCCGAAGCTTGAGTGGTCCACTGCCCAGACACAAATACAACGGAGGTTGCAGCCATGTTGCTTCCGCACATGCGCGAACTCGAGCACTCCGAGGATCAGCACCTCCAGCAACTCACGAGGGGCCTTACAATAGCTTCAAATCCACGAGAATGCAACACTCCTGGCGAAATGCGTTGCCCAGCTTGCGCGCAGCAAAGCTAATTAAAGCCTCAGCGCAAAAAGCTGGAGGACGAAGCGGCCGATACAAGGCCAATCCCGAACATGAGGGCCTACCTGGAACGCAACTAGAACTTTAGCTTGTCTTGAGCGTACTGACAAAGTGGGAGAGGCACAGAATGTGTAATGAATGATATGGGCGCATTCTGTGTGCGGTTGCGCAAGCCCCGCACGACATAATCAAAGCAGGTTTAACAAAGCTGGTTGTTGTTACTTCTAAAAAGAAGTATCAAGGAACTTTATCGTGAACCAGAGCTGTATATTGGGAGAGTTTGGCCAATGGGTGTGGCGACGAGGGCGCTGGAGATGAGAAAAGTGGAGGAGAGGGAGGAGAGCGCTGAAGGAGAGAGAGAGGAAGGAGAAAACAAAGAAGAGACGAGACGCCATTCTGACACAACACGCTTTCCGTACAGAACACTGTTGAAGCTACGTGTCGTCTGCTAGGGCTGACTTCTTTTTCGCCTGAATAAACGTTTGCGCTCACACTTCGAGAAAACATCATTTGTCAGCTTTTAAGCCCACCGAGGAATAACAGTATATCATTTTTTTGCCGGGGCCATCGATATAAAAGGAAATAATCGAAATTTTGATGCCGATCCCATGCATTCCACCGGGTGAATGAATGAAAATGGTGGCCCTTCCCGCTCAGCTGGGAGCAGCCGGGAGTTCACGCGCATGCGCTCACGCCTCTCACTCTGCGCCGCGGGCTGATTGGCTCACTCGGGAGATCATAGACCTCCCGGGCGGCCAGTCTATGATCTCGCCGCCGTAACGGCGGCGAGATCATAGACTGGCCAAACTCTCCCCATATTGGGCAGGAGATCGAACTATAGGGGGCGCTCTGACCCGTTTGTTTCCCAACACTTCGGTGTTTACTCAAAACAAGGCCTGTGCACATGCCGACAGGCCTTATGCGCATGTTCATTCCATCTATAATAGTGCGCGGGGCCAAGTCTAATGTAAAAAATACTAAGAATCGACTAAGTGACGTTAAGTGCCGGATCTATCCCGAAAGCAGTCGTCAAAGAATGCGAGCTTGCCCCACTTAGGCTTTTGTGCTGAGCTGGCACCCTGCATGCTGCACTGTTCATGCAAGCGGGGGTGGTAACAAAAGAGCCTCTCCTCCCCCTCACCGAAGAACACGAACTCCACCCGAACGCTGACGCCGCATTCGGTTAAGTCAGCCGAGCGCTGAGTCATTGTATTTGTTGTCCCCATTCGTGTAGCTCTAAAGTTAACCGCTCGGGGTGTCACAGTCAGTCCTCCTCCCCAATACGGCTCTGTAGCTGTTACGGAGATTGGTTTTTCGGAGGTGTAATGGGGGACAGCGGGGTTTGGGCCGCCGGCCGTGCGCCGCAAAGCGGCGCATACAGGCGAGTCATCCGCAAACTGTTGCCGCAAAGCGGCGTGAAAGCAGGTTGTGGGGGGGGGGGGGGGGGGGGGGGGTGTTAACACGCGACCCACTGATACACCCACTGTACCCCATTGCGCCTCCGAAAAGCCCGACCCGCTGTCGCGAACGGACGTGCATGCATCGCCGCCCTGGTGGTTAAACTACTGCCTTGTTCAAGATGGCGCACTTGGGAACGCAGCCGTAATGTGGCGAACTTGTGTCAAACAAAATGAAGAACGAGCGTCGAGACAGCAGAAAAGAGGGCGGCGATTTGGCGGCGTAACATCAAGCGAGAGCGATACTGACTCGACAAGGCCACGCCAAGCGCAGCTCCTTACCTAGTGTGAGTCGGCATCTCGAAACTTCAGCCCAAAAGGTTCGAGTGTTGAGCGTTCGGGGTGAGAATGGACAGGCACTTTCGAGAACAAGTAGGCGGAAATATAAAATTTAGGTCCCGAGTAAGGACAAACACGACTGTTCTAGAAGTCCGTGACCGAGCGTTGCTTCCTCGGCTCCGCTCGCGGCAATATATAACAGTACAGAGGGCTGCAGCTTGAGTATAGTTTCTGGATATGTATTTACGAAATTACCTCTTATGTGGTATACCGACAAGGCATTGCTAAATCTTCACATGCCATTATTTCTTTGAGAAACTGTGGTTTAAAATCTTACCTCTTTCGAACGGAAAATTAAAAAGGTCGGTATTTCCTCTATCCCGCTACGTCAAAATTACATAACGTAACACTCACGCGAAATGGGTTGACATTAGAGCTCGGAAATTGACCGATTACCCTACCGATTAAGCGATTAATGCTTTAATCGCGATTAATATGTTTAACCGGTTCATCGGCAGACATTTGACGAACAAAAAAAAAATCAAAACCTTTCAGCTCGCCGACGTGGATGACAACACCTGTATGAAAGGCAACATGTATATAGGTGAAATTTTAACCTAAAGAAATCTGTAGGAGCAAGATCTGTAACTCCAGACGAGTGCAGAAAGTTATACGTATCCCGGCCACTTAAACGCCGTGCGAGTGTCCATTTAGCGTAGCAGACTATTTCAAACAATAAAAGGAGGTCGCTCCTACCGGAGAATATCACGAACCCCTTTGCCTCGTGCCGCTTAAGTGTGAGTGTCTGAACTTTCCTCAACTACACATCGAGGTTGATTTTTTTTTTATCAAAATGGTATATTGCTCCTTTTAGCACACACTCAAAAAAAGAAAAAAATATATATATTTTTAAAAATATTACGCATGGAAATGAACGGAAGCGATTATTTGATTAATTAGTCGATTAATCGGTTTAAAATTTCTAATCGACGCCCAGTCCAAGTTGACATAAAAGCGAAACGAGGGCTAGAGCCAGGGTGGAGAATAATAATTAAGATGACTTAAATAGTGATTCAAATAGGATGGTTTAAATCAAACCTTTCCCTCAAAAAAGATCCCAAATTTGTTTTTATTTTATTTACTGTTTTTATTCATTTTAAACACTATCAGTCCCTTATGGGACTATGATAGGAATGGGCATATACACTTTCTGGCACATTAGAAAAAAAATTATTATTTGATGCTTTCAATTAGAGAGAGAGAGAGAGAGATATGAGATTTGCTAAAGAGGAAATTCTAAGGTGGGAGTTACAGCCAGAGGCCGAATGGTCATCGTTAGTTTGGGGGTGGGGTGGAGGGGATAACAGCTGATAGAAGAGAAAATTGTGAAAGAGAGGAGGGTAGTGTTTCGCCAAAGCCGACTCAGCGGGGCGCGAGGAGCCACAAAACCGCATATGTTCTGTATTTAAATCAAAGAATCATCACACAAGAAAGATTTCTATCGGACTGAACAAGAGCAAAAAGCGCTGGTCTTCGGAGAAAATCGATGCGCTGAGTTTTATGCCTACGTCCGTCTTCGTTCGTCACTTACCTCAAATTTTTTTTTTGCAATCAAATGAGAATGCTCTAGATAGAAACGATAATTGGGAAAGTAATGTATTGCAAGAAAATCAGATCGCAAAAAAGAAAATCCAATACAACTTTTCCGCTAACAAAAAAACTAAGCTGTTTTTGTTGTTGTATGGCGAGGTTTGCATGAACAAAACGTCGTTAAAATAGCAGTAATTCCTTTTCCCGCACTGTTTTCAATGATCGGGAGAATCGATCAAACGACCTACCGTGTTTAAAATGCATATAATGATAAATAATAAATATTTCCTAACTACAATGATATTAGTCTCATTTAAAAAAAATCTTACTTTGAAATTAAAAAAAAAAAAAAAAATTTATCTAATTTTTTTCATCTTTTTATTTTGCTTAGATCTGTGCGACCTGATGTGAGGTGTGTACACTGCGTGACACTGTCAACAAAAAACGAACGGTGGGCTTTTCTTTTTCCTCGTATTTTAGTGTTTTTTTTTTATTAAAGCTACTAGTGCAGCGGGAATAGCTCATTCGAGACACAAACTTACGCGATAAAAGTTTGACGTTGCTCAACCCCTTCTCTAAGAAAAATGTGAAAAATCGCTTCGCGCTAGCTCTGTTGCACGGTGCCTGCGTGAGAGGCGTCTAAAACCCTGGTAGCACTACTGGTATTAAATGATAACGACAACTTTAAAGAATAATTTAATTGCAGGCGACCTTTTCTTCGGGTCTGCCAAAAGTCTAGTGACCTTCTCTCTGGACCCGCACAAAAGTGGGTGAGCTTTTCTCCGGGGTTCCTTGGCGCTATCCATTTGGTATTTTGCTCGCAACTGGAGACTGCGTTTTGCTCGTGTTTTGTTTCCTGCTTTGTGTTCGGTCGCTTCGCTCCAAGTTTGGGATCTGTTCAGCTTTGCCCTGGAGTCTAACGATACCTACTTCCGTAGACTGCTCAGGCGAAAAAGGTTTACCAAGATTGAAAAGTGTATTTTAGGTACTGAGTACAAAAATAGTGAGAAAGGTTATTAAGATAGAATAGCAAATACTCTATGGGCGAAATGTGTTTGCAAGGTACCAAAATGCTGCCAAAAGTATTTAAAATACAGTGTCTTGAGTAGAGTATTTAAGATAGGCACAAGTCTGGTAGAAGGACGCAATTTTCGTAACATGAGCAAGATTTTATATCAAGTATTCACATGTTAGTCGTTCCATGCTGCCCACCGCCATTGTTCACTTCTGCTCCGCCGTTTTAAGCACTCTTCATCGTCATCTTTTGCACGAGAACGAAAATTTCAGCAAGGCTTGTTTTTACTTAAATCAAGCCAAACATGTAATAATTGGCAAGCACGGGTATACATAGTTTCAGATTACCCATTCTTTGGGTAATATGTTTTCGGATAAATCCGAAAAACTCCGAAAAACACCCGCCGGTAATATTTTGTTTAAGTCGGATTTATCCGATAAACTCCGAATTCTGATGTGCCAACGCCCCCCCCCCCCCCCCCCCCCCCCAAGAAGAAAATAATGAAAAGAAAAAAAAAGGACGTATTTTACAATTAAGTTTTATCAGCGCACAGGGTCAGTAGTCCTGTGATTATGCCACCAGAGTTATCTTTCAAATCTCGGACCGTTGTCAAAAGGCGTCTCGGACCATTGTACTTTCGGGTCACCACAAAAGCCACGCTGAATAAAATGGTGAAAAGGGGCTTCTCTGTTACATCCTTCACAGCTCCACCTCGCGTGGCCGCGGGTAGGTTGAAGGAATAGGAGCGGATAAATACGAGCTTCCCGGCAACTATCTCCAGGAGTTAATTGATTTTAAGATATCCATGTTTATCGAAGCAACACTCATTTGCAACTTTTGTTGTGGCAGAAATTAGTATTACCAATGGCACCAACGCCAAATCCAGCTGAAAAAAACATTAATTGATGCAAGTGCGTTTTATTTTTGTTTTTTCTTTTATATACCGTATGTTTACACCCGGATATTATTTATTTATTTATTTATTTTTATAGCAAACACTGCAAAGGTAAACTTCGAATTTCGGAGAATTAAGAATCAAACAAAAATAAACTCCGATAAACTCCGAATGTTCGACAGAAAAATGAACTCCGAAAAACACCCTCGAATTTGACGAAAAATAAACTCTGAAAGCACGGAACCCCAGCTAGAACCAACAAAAAGTGTTTGTTCAGCGCAAGCAGCGCAAGTGTTTTACAGTTTTTTTTTTATATATATATATACATATGTCTCTCGCTTCTGAATTTGCTTGTTAGTCGCATTGGCACGGCAAGCTAAAAGGCAAGCTTGTCGCGCTGTTGTGAAAACCCTATTCTATAAGTCGGTGGTGCAAGTATCGCTCCGCGTGGGTCTTTCTAGCTCTTAGGGGCCCCTAACGTAAGGGCCTCTTATTCTAAAACTCCCTAATAAGAACAAAATGGAGAAACGGACATCATGATGTGATCTTTACTTTCATATTTGTATCAAATATTTAAACCTTAAAGTCAGCGCCACGTCTCCCATTTTCACAACTCCCAGTTGAAAAAAAGAAAATGAAAAATAGCAAGTTTTATTCTGCTAAATTCGGCGTTATTTGCATAACAAACCTTGCGATTTAAAGCCGTGCTCCGGAAACGGAAATAGTCATGATTTTTGCTTCGTTTCGCTTTGGTCTGACATATTGACTTTTTATTTCAAACAGCGCTCTATGCAAATTACGCTGTCTTGCAGACTCTCGGGTACAGTACCAAAGTACCATAATAATCTTCGAACAGTGCTCACGTGCGTCTTCAATCAAGCGGCATACACTGTATTCCACGAACTAGCGTCTCGAATGATTGAGTTGATTCAGTGGAACTTCGAAGACAAAAAAGGGGTAAAAATAAGTGAAAAAAAAATGGATGAACAAAGGATTAGTCGGCATGCTGCACTTTATACTCCGGCAAGCCTATACCAAAACGCAGTAAAAATAATTGGCAGCGACCTTTGTCTTCGAATTCCTATAATGCATGGAATAGACTTTTTAAGGAGTGATCGTTTAAATTTGTTTAAAATACATTGAGGACCGGTTCACAAATAGAGCGCCGCGTTAGCTCTATGTCGGAATGAACGCTGAATAAAAGATGCAGTGCTGACTTCAGCATAACTGAGCACTGAAGCAGCATCGAGCATGATATAGCTAAAATCCAGCACTGTATCATCATGGCCACTGATTAAGAGTATCTCCTCTGCATCGAAGTGTTGCACTTGGATGTCTTTGGACATAAAGAATTAGGATTGCTCTCTGGACAGCAAAACATTTTTGGGAAGGGTGACGGAGCTTTTGGAGCGAAATTTGGTCTC
This sequence comes from Ixodes scapularis, assembly GCF_016920785.2. Classification (NCBI taxonomy): domain Eukaryota; kingdom Metazoa; phylum Arthropoda; class Arachnida; order Ixodida; family Ixodidae; genus Ixodes; species Ixodes scapularis. The sequence goes on from NW_024609884.1 coordinate 87,216,355, forward strand.
GTTTTATGCTAAGGCAAGCATCTCGACTAAAACACCAGAAAGAATAAACAAAAGGGCGGACAAGACGATACATCTTGTTCGTACCCTTGTTTATTCTTTCCGATGTTTTAATCGTTACCAACGCGCTCACCGTAACTTCAGGCATCTAGGTTAATGGAGTACAAGGGCAATTGTAGTTTACTTTAATGGTAAGTGTTTTGTTCATCGAAAAGGCGTTTGCATTGCTTCGGCGGTGGCTCCATTGTTGTCCGAGTTTCTTTGAATACGCTTGACAGAAAGATAACAGAATTTGTTGGTTCTTTGGGGGATTAATAACCTGTTTAACATTATTTTGAATGCTGCACTGGAATTGAAATTCACTTCTGGGTCGGTGAAGAATGTAAGCCTACAGTTTTTGGACTTATAGCTATTTAATCATAGAGGGATTTGCTCGTCGCATGGGAAGGGAGCTGCTAAGAGAATTCTGTTCAGGTGGATTGCCCATTCAAAGCTCGTAAAAGTGGAAGTAGTAAGGTCACGACATGGCAATGCACTGCAGAATTCTTGCTTTCATAGTGTCGGAAATGCTCTTGGTATTCAAATCAATAGCCTAAAATCGACAGGGTTTAGTTTGGAGTTTATTAGTTCAATTTTCATTTCAATTATCAGCGCTAGCAGAAAATGAAAACATAGTCACGAAAGTGAACGAGATAGCACAGAAACCCGATTTGCCAGCCATCGAGGCAAGTGACGTGGAAGCTCTTCACAGACTGCCATCGAAGCCCCACAAAGTTCCTGGAATCATCCTACGCTTTGCACAACAAAGAAAACGCGACGAGTGGCTTCGGAATAAAAGAAAACTTTCACGGCGGTCAACGAAGCATCTATATTTTGGAGAACTTAACCAAACAGAACAATCCATTTCTCTCGATCACCAATGGGCAGTCCAAAGTACCTATCAGTTCGTATGGTATCACAATAGAAATATTCTTGTCAGGCGTGCTAAAGGTAAGCGGGCAGCAGTAGCAGTAGTCTCTTTTTTTTCTACTTTGTGAGAATCCAATCGATTGTTTATCGAGTTAATGCTTGGTCATGATTTTATTCTTCCATGTGACCTTAAAGCATATTATGGTACTGAGCGCCATGTTTTCACGAAATATTTTCACGTGAATGCCAGTCTTCTAGAAAGAAAAAACTATAGATTTTGAAGTGTTTTTAATCAGATTCCTTTCTTGTTCGATGTAGTCATGTTATCAAAAACCTGGTATCGTAATGATATTGATGTTTTTGAACTTACTAGATACGTTGGATTTTTCTTGAGCCTTACTACTCGCCGGGGTGGCGGGGTATGTTTACTAATCAAGGACGCAACAGTGAACTGTTATCACATTATTCTCTACGAAGTATTAACAGAGCGTGTGGAAAGTAAAAAGTGTGTTCCATCAGCCACCAAATGGAAATAGCGACAACTTTTTGGGGATTTTTTTTTTAAGACATACCTTCGATTTGTCGAATAATGTATATGTCGTAATTTGCGGTGTGAATTTTCATATTCACATGCTGGAAGATACCGCATTGAAGGGGGAAATAAATATTGTCACAGAAACCAATAAATGTATAAACAAAATAAATATTCCAACAAGAGTTACTGTAAGCTCTGAAACATTAATTGATATGTTTATCAGTAACTTCAATAGTGCAAATATTAAATCTACCATTTAAGTTATCACCTTCCAATATTCATGGGGTTGAGAACAAGAAACCCTAAACAAAACAAAAATAATGTATCATACCCGTTTCAACTCATAACCACCGGATGTTGGGTAGAATGCTTTCAGACAAGGAGATTGCAAAAACCAGTTTGTGTGTTATGTTCGGTTCTGAAGATGTTAATGAGGTCTATGAACATTTTTTAAATAATTCAAAAGTATTTATTGTCATTTTCCGCACAAAATGTTTAAGGCACCTAGAAAACTAAAAGAACCGTAAATAACACCAGATGTACTTGAAAATATTAAAACAACAAACGCGACGTGCCAAACATGTTAAATCCAGAGACCTGCAAAGTCTGCGGTCGTTTAAAATATACCGAAATCAACTAACAAAATTATTACGTACAGTTAAAGCTGAGTATCATAACAAGTTGTTTAAAGGGGCCCTGCAATGACGTTTTTACTATTTTTTTTTAATTTGCACCGAGGTTGAGCGCACTGAACGTAGTAACTTAATGAAACCTTTCTTTTCGCGAATTTCGCCTTATTTTAAAAGTTATAGGCAAATTAAAATTACAAAAACAAGCAAAAAATAACCTCCTTCATGACGTCCTTGGTTGCTTGAGTGGCCGTGAACTAGAGGAGGGGTGGTGAGCTACGCGAGCGCAAAAGGCTGTCGCACTCCGTGTCGACGGCGAGAGAGGGCGCCACTAAAGCATGTTCTGGATAGGCTGTATGCAGCGGGCCGCCAGGGCGGCTCACATTGCATTTGCTGCGCGATAAAACACTAATTCGGCATGACACTTCATTGGCCACAAACGACAGTTCAGAACGGGTGCCACTTCGCGCTGCCATACCGCGAAACGGCCAAACCGCTAGACAAAGCTACTCGCTGAAGGCCTTCGGAACGCTCGGAGCCGGTCGGATCCTCCAGTCCCTACGACCGCAGGGCCGCCGCGTACATCCGGTACCTTTCCGTGTCGGCGCCTGATCCCACTACTCCTTTCTAGTAAGCGCCGCCTTTTCCACCGCTTGGTGGTGGGTTTGTTGACGGGTCATTTCTTATTTCCCTACTTTACAAACTGCCACTGTTTCTTTTCTGATCTAAAATACTGAATAAAAACTACTTTTATACATAATTGAAACAGTTCGCGCCACTTATATTTTGTATTTCCACTAAAAAGAAGCTTTTAGCGGCTCTGACCAGTAGTAAGCCCAGGACCAAAGACATCAGATATCGCGCGCTTTCGGTACCGCGGGTCGCCCTCGTCGGTGGAGGAGGTTTCCGCGTCGTTCGGTTAAAATATGACGCACTGATATTTAGTTAATCTCTCCGTGCCCGCTGACTTCCCCGAACCCCAAGAGACGTGGAAACCGCAAAAAAGGTAGACACTTAAATATGATTCCAGGTCCGCTTTAAAGATACAAATGGTCGTACGTCCTTGGTTTGCCAGAAACTAAATTCAGTATTAAATCATGGTTGAGGGCGTCAGCCTGTTGATAATATTAACAGGGATGGTGTGTGTTTAAGCAACCCTTACTTAGCTAACACTTTCAGCGAGTATTATAAAATTTATCTACTACAAACATTAATACCAATCCTTGCAAATACATAGAATTAAGAAATAGTCATTTCATGTTTATTGAACAAGTTACAAATCCTGATTTTTTTTTTACATTCATGCAATGTAAACACTGCTCTAGCTGCGATGATTTACAAATGCGCCCATTAAAGTTCGTTATTTATATAATGGTGTCATACGTAACCCACGTTTTAATCTGTTTTTCTTCAGTAGTATTTCCCATGGCAATACAATGGGCGAAAGTGTCTGCCCCTCACAAGAAAGCAGATACAAATAATTTCAGCAATTATCTATCAATATATCAGTCCTCCCCTTATTTTCTAAAGGCCCTCGAAAAGTAATACAGTCCCGTCTTGTACAATTTGCGAATAAGAGCAACTTACGCGCATCTTCGAAGTTTGGCTTCAGAAAAAAAAAAAAAAAAAAAAGTTCCACGGAATTATCCCTTTTGTCCCAGAAAGCATATATACTTTTTCAGTACAAAAAGTACAAACTTTTTTAGGAAAAAATAACGGTCGCAGGCGTGTTCGCAAATTTTACTAAAGCCTTTAATTATGTGAATCATGGCATTATGCTTTGTAAACTTGATTATTATAGTATTAAAAAGTTGCTGTTATCCCTGCCAAGTTCCTGCATGAGCCATCGCTTCCAATATATTAATATGAGTGGTCATTCTTCTGATAATGAACGTATTATCTCACGGGTGTCACAAGAAAGTATTTGAGGGCCCCTTCTTTTTAACCCTTATATAAATGATATTGTGCCTATATACCCTGGTGTTAAATTTGTAATTTATGCAGACCGACAGCAGTATATCTCTTTCCTCTTTAAACAGTGATGAAGTTGTGGATGCTTTTAATTTTACTTGGTCAAGGTTGGCGGCTTGTGCAAGGGAAAATGAACTAAGTATATTAACACTGAAAAAAACAAAGGCTATTTTCTTTCGTCCGAAAAATAAACATGTCGAGGCCTATGGTATTTGGTTCAAGTGCGATAGAGATCATGGATAATTTTAAAACTCTTGGTGTTTTTGTTTGTTTTTTATATTTTTGGGATAACTATGTAAACTATTTGGTTTAGAAATTGCCACGTGCTGGTGGTTTAACATACCGCCACAGCCAAATTCTACCAGTTCGCGTGAAAATAATTATTTACAATGCTATGTTTTACTCGCTCCTCAGTTATTGCAAGCTTGTCTGGGGCACAACCACGGCATCCAACCTGAGCAAAATTTACCTGCTTAAAGAACAATTGAGAGCCATCTTCAACGCACCTTATGACTCTCACACCGAGATCATGTTTAATAATCTGCAAATGTTAAAAATTAATAACCTATCTCATTATAGACTTCTGATTATCATTAAGAATAAAAGCAAAAAAATAAAGTGTTCTTTTAAACGAGATAGCTGCATTAGAGAGAAAAATAGTACTGTTTACTTGACCCACCATAATGAATGTTGGAAGGTTTCCACATGCAGGTAAATTACGGGCAGCAAATGCTTCGCTATTTAATTCCTTACCTTCGAAACAGCTTTGAAGAAGAAAAAAAAATAGAACTCTACAAAAATATCTTCTAAAGAGTTACGCAGCACCTTTTTACATATTTGAACTTTCTGCGTCTTGTTTCTGCTATTCCATATGCTAATGAATAATTCTCAGTATATGAATGTTCTTTGTTTTCATTGCACAAAAACTGTATTTTCAGTGTCTGTCGATGGGGCTGAGGGCCAGTCAAGCTTCTTGTTGAAGCTTTTTCCCTTTCGCTCCATCATTTCTTTCTTTATTTGGAAATAAAAAGTATTATTATTATTATTAAGTGTGCGCGGACAACTCGTAGGCGCCTTTGAGTACACTGAAAAGGTTTAAAATGAAAACATTGCGATGGTTTCTTATTTTTATGGTTTCTCGCATTGCTTAAATGCTCTAGGTGCAAAATCCAATGTCACTGTGTGTGTGTTTTTTTTTTTCGGTTGGGCTTTCGATTAAGTAAACTCTCCCCTTTTACGTTCGGGCATGGAAGTTGTTACGGTAAAAAACATGAAGATCATTCGGTGAGCTGTGTAACAAAGGTGATGCACATGGTTCCCTTGTACTGCGGGTCGTTTATGTTGGGCACATGAGGCGTTGTGTCAATGCCCGACTCACGGAAAACAAAATAAATCTCAGGAATAAGTCGCAGAATTCGAAACTTGCTAAGCATGTCGGCTCGTGTAATACCGTGTTTACTCGAGTAATAGCCGCACTGTTTATGAAGAAAAAACGAGGGTTAATTCGCTTTTCCGCAGAGCTCGCGGATTGCCAATCACCGCGATCGACAGCATGATTCCAACGGTTTACAGGACAGAGATAACGTCTTCGTACGAAGATACTATGTGTTAAGATTGTATTTGTATGGAGAATCGTGTTCTTGATCTAGTTATTCGCTATGTTATTTATGCGTAACGCAATGATTGGCTGTGTATGCGTTCTGCGGGAAAGTAGACACAAGGGCCTTGTTCATAAATAGTGCGGCTATTACTCGAGTCAATACGTTATATGTTCCCCTCCTTGGGATGAAACTTCAGTTTTATGGAACAAAAAAAAAATTGGTTCAGAAGGCTAATTAAGGATACTTTGTATATAGGCGAGCATGGTGACTGAGTGAGCCGATCATTTCTAATTATAAGTGATCGGACGAAGCAGTTTTTGCTTTTGTGATGCGTAGTGCTATTTTTGATTGGATTGAAAGCGGATGCTGCAGCAAGAAGATTGGGGATTTAAAAGTTAGAGGGTTTTCGAGTTCGCCTGAAATGGTTTGACCTTTGCGGGAGGTGGTTTTGTTCGGTAGTTAGGGGCGTGTTTCTTGTTTAGGTGTTGAGCCTTGGCAGTGGCTTAGTCTGTCTGCTAGAGGTCGGTGAGCTTCCAGTCCATGCATTTTTGGTCCCTATTTCTGTTTTTCCCTGTGTTAAAAAGCACTATATTTATTGGTGTGCTTGAACCAATACATTTCAGCTGCGTTTGAGACTGTGTTTGTTCAGTCGTAAGTTTTATCTTCCCGGTCTCAGTGTTTACAAGTATGCCGTTTCCTAACTAGCTGGCCTCCCCTATCCCTCTTCAAGCAATTCGACCTCGATCTTCCAGCAGGGCTTCAGTGCCGGCTCGCAGATGTCTCCCGCGTTCGTTTGTCGATCGATCAACCGGAATCTTCATCAGTCGAGTCTTCAGACGAGTAGGTATTAGCTTCAGGTGGTTCAATTTGTAGATCACGGACTCGTCCCTTTTATCATTTCAAGAGTCTCGACTATTGGTGGAATTGTCACTCTGGACAAAAGCAATGTGAACCATTAACATATAAGCAAAAAGCAGCAGCCGTAACACCGAGCGTGACCATACGGTAATGCGTAAAATCCAAGGACCATTTAAACTTCAGAACATGTATTCTCACCCAGGAGTTTTATCCGAAAACAATTAAGTCACTATTGTTCCAACTGCAGGTGAAGAACACCGAAATAATAAGAACGAGGTGGTAGGAGGTACGACGAACAATTTCGTTTAACTGGCAACAGTAGACTAAATCCACAGCGATATTTGTTTCTCGGAGTCAGACCCACATTAAAAAACAAACAAAAAAACTAGAGATATGGAAATGGGGCAAAGTTCCCCAACTCGACCAATACGCTCGTCAGTCTATACATGCAGGGTGTCTCCCGAAAAAAACGTTACCAGTTTTTTTTTTCACCGCAAAAATAAAGCAGGCATCGCCGAACGCTCATTCTGCGCCCAAAGGTAGCGCTAGAGGTCACAACCAGATGCCAAAGTTTCAGAACGAACGGATACCTTATTCAAAAGTTAGAAGCGATTTTCTGCAAGCTCTCAACGGGAAAATGGGGCCCATTTTCGCCCATTTTCGGTTTTCTAGCGGCTTCGAGCTCCATATATTCAAAGCTCCCTCGGCCATCATTTTCCCACTGAAATTTTCAGAAAATCACACACAAATATTGAATAAGATGTCGGCTGGTGCTGAAACTTTGGCATCTGGTTCGGACCTCTAGCGCCACATCTGGGATGAGAATGAGCGCTCGGCAATGCGTAGATTATGTTTTGCAGTTAAAAACAAAACAAACAACGGTGAATGTTTTGGGAGGACACCCTGTACATTGCAGGTGAAACCTGCCAGTGCATTAATCGAGTTATCAAAAAAAGAAACTTGCCCATACGAGCACGTCATGTTGCCAAATTGGTATGAAAAGTACTAGTTTAAGGGCTTTCCACAAGCCGGCACTAATTTATTTTGAGGTGGTATCACTTGCAGGGCTTAAGCAAAACCCTCTTTCATTAAGTTACACAAAAAAACAAAACAATTTGGTTTAACCCCTTATAAACTATGAAGGCAAATGTAATGGCTGACACACGTCATTGTTGGTTAATAATACTGCATAAATTGGTTAATAAATACTGCATGCATACTGCTTGTTACAAAGTGGTGATCCTGACGTGACGTCCTTGCTCGGGGCTACTTGCGACACGAGTGTCGTGTATGTATACACGAACTCATCTCTCTTACGTCACGGCGCGGTGGTGGCGCGTCGGTCGCACTTCCCGTCTGGGCTGTGGGCAGAAGTCTCCATGCGAGACGTGTATTCCTGCGTTGTTTTGAAAGGAACCCCAAAAACCTGCCTTCTCGTCAAAACGCCGCGACTGGGGCTGTACTAAAAAAAAAAAAACGAGAAAGGTTTGAAGGCCAGTTTCCATGTGCTCGGTTCGTCCGAGAAAGTGGATATGTGCCGTGAAAATTGAAAACCAGACGCCGTCGGACCACGATTGATTGGGCGGAAAGCACTTTGGATTGAATTCACGGATACTTCTGATCATCAGATTTATTTGTTTTGTTCTAACATGAATGGCGAAAAACCGCGAAGCTGTACGGACCACCTGCGGACTACGTTCAGTGCGTCTTCAAGTTCAAACGGCCGCTTGACTGTTCGAACTGTCGTCTGCTCCTTCAAACGTTTCTGCTTGTCGTCTGCTCTTAGACGACACCGGCCCGTAGACCAAACGTGGGCCCGGTACTTGCGATAAGAAGTAAGTGCAGGCCTCAAAATACTTAAGTTTGAAGGTTGGTAAGCAGGCTCGATGTAAACAGTAGATAAAAGGATGTATTGATAATTGTCGCAGTTGCCATCACCGACTTGTTATGCGTGATTCTATTGGTCCGATTCTGCTTGAGATTTCCAGCATCGACGTCGACCATCTCAGCTACGGTTCACGCTTTTGCAGCCCGTTTGACGTCCCGACTGAAAATTGCGAGCGAAATCTCATCGTGCGAATAAGGCTTTAGAGTACATTCTGCGGCGTCCACGCGGAATGAATCGCTGCATGTCACATTATTCACGCGAAGTTTTGCGGTGTAACGAGCCTCGGTAATTTCGCTGAGGCCGCTCAAGTAGTCAGACATCGCCAGGAAGACGTAGAATCAACAATTCGAACGCGAAAAAGGGCAGGGGGACTCACACTGACGCCGACAACATCGCATTTCAATGGTTTGTTTATGGGCGACGGCGAGCTTCTTGCCCACACCCCCATCGCGCATGCGCGGCGCCGGTGGCGTCCGCTAGGGGCGCTCCGGTTTGTTTTTTAAACATGAGTTGGTGTATAAGCATATACCAAAGGCAGGCTCCGAAGGACTTAATCGAGGAAACGCTGATAAGTTCGTGCAGTATTTCACAGGTAAAAGGTAATTAAATGGAACTTAAAAAGGTCCAACGGTGTGGCAATTGTTGTTTTTTGGATGTGCGTCATGCAATTTTATGATATACACGAACAAGATTAATAGTCGGAAATTTCAAAGTGCTGTGGCATCAAGAGTTCGTTGCATGACCTCGCGATGCCACATATGAGAGACCTCATTGCTGTCGCATAAGCGAGGCCATATTTTTTTTAAGGAACCTAAGGGTTCTTCGTCCCCGGCTTCTTTATGATGAACATCGCGTTTCCTTTGACGACTTGAAATATAAACGGGCACGTTGCTTCGCAATTGAAATTCTCTTCCTTCGCACCATATACATCAACACGGTGTTTACAAACAAGACCACTTTGCCCCCACCGGGTGTGGGCACTGCGCAAGGGCAGAAACCAAATTCGGGAGGAGGAAAGCATCTGCGTATCCGCAATGCCGACAGCAGCGCCACCGCAGCGCCGTGACGTCAGGGAGTTGAGTAGGTCTATACCACCTGCGAAAAAAGAACAAAGAAATCATTATTCTCTGCTGCGTTTCAGCTCAAGTCCAGACGCAGCTGAAGCGACGTGGTAATGGAAGGATTGGAGCATGCTTCAAAAGCCCACGTCACTGGGCCTTTTCTGTTTACGATCGGTTCAGCGATGATAGTGCACGTAGAGAAACATGACCAACACCATGGCGGTGCGCTTTTGACGCTGTCTCTGTCTGGTTAGTCCCCTCAGCTTGCAGCGTCGGCTGCGTCTGGACTTATGGTGAAAATGGGTATAGGCCCGCTTCGCCAATATTTCGTTGTCCGAGATGACAGTGAGATGGAAACTAGGCGCCAAATATCAGCCTCGCGTCACGTGACCCACGATTCAGAGATAGAAGATAGTTGGTCCAATCGGTACACGTCTCTGCTTTCAGCTTTGGGGCGAAATAAGTCCCAGCCCATAGCCAACCGGCAACGGCCAGGCGGCGCCAGCAGGGTAAGAGCGCACGGTTATACCCTGTCTCGTTGTAACTTGGCAACGGGAAAACGATAAGCCCCACATTGCGTGCCGGCGGCTTCGAAATGCGCGACGTACACGAGCGCAACGCACACATATTGGAGCATGACGCAGCGAAAAGTCTGATACTTCTCCGGAGTTGAGGCGCGCTCCGGTGATAGGCAGTCACGCTCCGATTGGCCCGCCAGGGCCGTAGCTTCCGCTCTACTGGCACGTTACGCGATCACGGCTTCCTGGGATACCCAGTATTTCTTGCTTCAGACACTAGGCTAAGCGGCGCCACCGGAGTAAAATCTCACGTTTGAACAATGCAGCCGCCACTCCCAGGGTACCCAATATTTCTTGTTTCAGTCGCTAGATGGCGCCAAACCAAACAGCATTGCAGGTTGCCTATAGAGACGGAAGCAATTTCGTCTTCAATGAGAATAACATAACAATTGCGAGACACGCAGGCTACACGAAAAAGCGCCTCGGGGTGATTGCAACGTGGGCAATTGGTGATGCTGGACGGCCTGCCCAATGCGACCAAGACATTTCTCAATATAGTCGAGGAGGACACACGATCGATGAAGAAAACTAAAAGAAGCCTCTGGCTGTTGCTTTCTCTTCTTTTTTTTTTTTTTTTATAGATACTACAATTTACAGTCAGGAAATGTGGTATACGAGTAAACAAAACACTTGAAATCAACATAACTATATACAACAATCGACAGTGCCTTTTAAATGCAGAACACAGGGCTCCCGGTGTGTATACGATTCAAAAGCGAAGATGCAAAATGTGACCACGTGTAAACCAAATGTTCAAACAACCATCGATCAAACGGGGCTTGCTACGTCGTCTGTCGTTGTAAAGTGTAGTTCGTATGTTCTTGTATTCCGCAGTATCTCTCCAACCGTTGCAGCGTGAGTAGCATAAGCTGGAGGCCCGACTGTTTATGTATCATACACTTGCTCTGAAAACGGGCCCACGGCAGATGTGCTCCAATAGATAGAAAGCATTTTTTTAGCTTTTTATGCGGAAGAGCAGGAAGCTGACTGTGTAACGAAACTTTCTATGACTATACGCGGGCTGTGTATATCTATACATCAACACAGTGTTTCCAAACAAGCCCTCTTTGCAAACAATAGTTGTGGGCACTGCGCGTGCGCAGAAACCAAATTCGGGAGGAGGGAAGCGGTTGCTCCCGGGCAGTCCGACAGCAGCGCCACCACAGTGGCGTGGCGTCAGTGAGTTGAATTGGTCTATAAACTTCTTTTTAATTATGCATGATTAGGCTTTTTTTTGTGCTTGATGTTTTCTTTACAAGTTGTGCATCTTTTGTAACTGCACATTTTGCCTTCGCCTTTATGCATATTTTCTGCCATTGGCTCTTTTCTTTGTATATTTATTATCACTGGCTAAACTCTCAATACACGCGCCATGGTCCTACGCTTTTTGGGTGCGTGACTGGTTCAGCCATTGAAAGCAAACACATAAACACGATGAGGGGCCATGACGATGAACTTTCGATGCAGTTTAATTGGTTCCATCGAAACGTAGCGTCGGCTGCGCTCAGACTGAGTGTGAAACAAAGCGTACATGGGTGTCCTCCAAACTTTTTTTTTTTTTTTTTACAGGGTTGTTTTTCACCGCAAAACTAAACTGCGCATCGCCAAACGCTCGTTCTCCGCCCAAATGTAGCGCTAGCAGTTTGAAGCAGACGCCAAAATTTTAAAAAACGAAAGGTTATCTTATTCAAAAGTTATAAGGTATTTTCCTCAATGTTCAATGGAAAAATGGCAGCTGACGGAGAGCTCTCAATTACATGGAGTTGCATGGCGCCAGTTACCGAAAATGGGCCCCATTTTCCCATCGAAATTTAAAAAAAGAAATCCCCTATAGTGGTTGAATTAAATAATGGTTAGTTCTGAGACTTGTAGGATCTTTCTACCTTATGCTATGCCCAATTCGATCAAGCCACTCAAGCCACGCTCCAGTCGTTCCCAACGAACTCACGCAACACTGCAAGTTCAATCAAACGGTTTATCAGGTCACATTCCCTCCGGGTGCTGCAGCAGCTTGTCGGCTCCCTCAATGAGGACTCCTCTACCAAAGACTCCAACCGGGGACCGCCAAATCGAGACTCTACAATTTTGTGTGGAACACAAGGGGTGAGCCGTGTCAATGTCCGGGTGTCGCTTGGACTGAACCAAGCGACACCCGGACATCGACACGCCCCACCCCTTGTTCCCTACTCAAAATTTCATAAAGACGACCAGCAAGCTTCATTTGGGCTCCACGTCCCGATGAAGGCAGTGCTACTGCCGAAACGTCGACGAACGCCTTTTATATCCACCATTCGTATCCCCTTTTTTATTTTTTGCATGTTTACCTAAGTTTGTAAATTCAGCTGCATTGTCTGTGCAACCCCTTCATTTGCGATATATATATATATATATATATATATATATATATATATATATATATATATATATATATATATATATATATATATATATATATATATATATATATATATATATATATATATATATATATATATTCCAGGAGAGACATGCGGCCACAAAAGGACTGAATATTTTCCTCCCTAGTGTTTGTTCATTCCAAGTAGTCAAGACTTTTGTGTATATAGTGTATATTTCGCTTTTGTTTTGTTTTATAATATCTCTTCTCATTACGCTTCTCTCCCTTCTTTTCTATCCCGTTCCCCAACCCTACTCCTCTTCTTTTCTTCGCGAAGTAGCAAATCAGCCATAAATGCAGGTTAACCTCTTCGTGTATGTAAATAAACAAACAGTCATCTATCTAAAATTGTTTTATGTTCTTCATTCTTTGGGTGGCGAAGAGCTATTCCTGCAATTAATTCGTCGGAACCCGAAAATCGTTGCACCGCGCCTTTAAAGTGGAACGGAACCTTGGAAACGTGCACAAAATAGTTGACGCCGAATATAGGCATTAAAACGTGACATGTATGAATCCTGCCCTTTTCAGTCTTCTATGAGGCGACAGTGCCTCTCCTCCCTTAAAAGCCCTTAAAAGCGTTCGTGGAAGAAACACAACATGCCTCCTTGGAGAGTGGACGTGCCGCAAAACATTTAGATACTCGTTAGAAGTTTTACTTGCAAGTTTTTCGGTTGAATCTTAAAGGAACGATGAAATCAGGTTTGCACTCTGAGTAAACACCGCATAGAATTATTCCTTCACATCTATAACTAACGAAGCAGACGTTAGTTTTTTTCAGTGTGTCGAACCGAAAAAAATACGGGTTCTGTTACGGTTCAGGTTCAGGTAAATTTATTTTGTTCCGGTTCAGTTCCGGTTCGATTAATTCGATCCGCGAACCGGTTCGCGAACCGGTTCGGAAATTATAAATGACAAATTGCAACATCAAAATAAATGACAAATAAAACATCTGAAATCAGCACATACGAAACGGGATACATCGTAGTGTAAGGCTCAGGGATTTCTACCAGGAATGGTTTCTTTATGTGCACTCAAAGGTTACCTCACCGACGTTTACGCATTCGGACTTCATCTAATTGGGTCCGACGCAGTAGCTGTAAAATCCGCGACCTCCTTACAAACCCACTTACAAGTAGAACTCGCTAACTATCCCGCCACCTCGGCGTGTAAGCAATTGAAGGAACAGTGGGGAGAAAATACACCTTTCTTTATTTGAACTAGCCTTCGGTAACTCAAATTAGGCCCTTAAAGAAGTTTTCATTAAACAAGATACGGAATATGAAAAACACTTCACCGAACGCAACGCCAGAAGGACGTAATAGGATAAATATTAAAATAGAAGAGTTCGCTGTCTCACAAATATGTTAGCTTCTAAGTGTCTATACGAAACCGGATGCATCGTGGTGCTGGCTTTCGTCAGCGGCCGCCACTCGCACAAAACTAACTACACCGCACACTATATTACGTGGACGTCTAAAGGGATGCGGGAGAAGGTAACCACGTCTGTTCCAGTGACCACGTGGTTACTATGAGGTGCTGCTTTATGACGTAGGTTCTCTCCCTCAAACATTATCAAACTCCACAGCCTTTTCTTTTCTCATTCCGATTGAACCAAGCTTCAAGAACTCGCGCGTTCTAGAAACGTGTTATGAAATGAGCACACAGCAGCATTTAGGATTTACGAGATTGTAGGAAAATAAAATCCCGTGACGCAACTTTTTTTTTTTTTGCACAGTTTTCCAATTATTTTTTTTCCGTGCAAGCCGCGACCAGCGCAATACTGGTTCCTATGTCAAGATTCATGGATGCAGCGTTTGTCAAGATTCATGGATGCAGCGTTTATATTCCTAAGACTGAGTGGAGAAGAAAAATATGTAAGCGAGGTGTGTGTCAGTTGACGGCGCTTAAAAAACAAATGGCATTGATAGCACATTCATTGTCAACAGCGCGTGGCCAAACCGTTTTGACATGAGCCGGTAACCGTTATTTTTTTTCCGGTTCAGTTCCGGTTCGGGTTCATCGCGATAACAATATAACGGTTCGGGTTCAGGTTCAGTTCCGGAAAAAATACCGGTTCGGTTCCGGTTTTCGGTTCGGTTCCGGTTCGACACCCTGGTTTTTTTGTGTTTTTTTTTCTTTCTTTCCAGACAATGGTGTCGCAAAACAATTTGCAGAAAAACGAGCAGCGTCCACCATATCAACTCGCCGCAAAATTAGCGGCCCCTTGATCTGACGCCGATTATAAGCCACCAATGATCACCATAGCCACGCAATGGAGTCAGCAATGCACGGGACATTCTTAGGTCTGGCTATTTCCCGTTATTGCAGCGACTGGCGACATTGGCGACACCGGCTTAACTATAGGGGGCGCGCTGGTCAGGCAAAATGGGGAACGAAAGGGGGTCGGTTCATCGTTCACCACGCGAAACACCCTGATTTGTTCTGTTGCAGCGTAGAATCTGTGCTACATGTGGAAGCAAAGTGCTTTTTGGACAGTAACAAACTAACTATCTTCTTATAGTCAGAGCGTAAGAGTAGCAGGGTGGAAGCATAAAGATACTTCTGTTGTTGTTGTTGTTTCTTTTCGGAGGACTAAACTTCGAGGTGTACAACATTGAAAACCCCCCGAGCCTTTTCGAAGTGTGAACAGCTAATGTAAAACAACTAAACATCGCCCTCCGGAAGGTCGTCAAAGCGAGGATAAGGTTTCGCGTTGGCTTTGTCCGGTGCGCTTCGAACGCCCTCGGGTTCAGTTGAGAAGAAAACAGCAAATGACCTCAATAGGGTGGTAAATTTTTCTATGAAAGTACAAGTGATTAACGTGTACAAACTACTCGTGACCGCTGTCACCAGCTCGTCCCGGAGGCCAGTCGCTTGAAAGAGGCGCCCTGCCTTTTTCATCCATCCTGTCAGCGGCTGTAGAGCCAATCAGCTTGCACGAAATAAGAAACATGAATACCTCGTTCGCACGATCATAAATATCCCTTTAGCCAAGGGACCTTTATGGCCACGAATCAGTCCGCGATCCTCCGCGCGTAACATGTTCTCGCGACCCAAGAGCGCGGCCTGATTCGCCGATTGCAAAGATATTCAATGTGCCTTTATGCTGTCCATGTGAACCCAATATCGCTCTAGGGCACTAGTTAATTTTCCACCTCCAGATGTGGTTTCTTGGGCTATGGCACTTATGCACATCTGCTCTTTATCACTGGGCTGTTTTATCGCGAATAAAAAGTAACAATGAAGTCGAGTGAGTTACCTTTTATTACTAACGGTAACGGAAGCGCGTTAACTTTATTTTGAGCTTACGTAGGACGGTAACGTCTGCCTGTTCTTCGCAGTAATGAGTTACGTATTTCGTTGCTATTTTTTCAGTAGCCCCTAGAACACTGTACATTCAAAAAATTGCGAAGTGCCTATTTTCGAAAAGGAGTCGTAGCACGCGCCGAACTTGAAAACTTGAATTTTTTTTACAAAAACTCTTCGTGGGCTTCAATATTCACCCGACTCAGTAAGATGACTGACCCTCCCCCTGCTTTGTGGAAACGCAGAGCCGCGGAAAGTGTTTAAAACGTAAAAAGTACAACGCTTTCTTCTCTTTTTTTTCTTTTTTTGTGGGGCACTTGCGTGTCAAATTAACGAAGGGCGTCTGACACGCCCCAGCGAAGATGGACCGAGGATTAATTTTGACCACGTGGCGCTCTTTTGACGTGCAGCCGACAGCTCCTCACATCGCCTTCCTTGCAATAAGCAGAGCGTAATATATGTAACGATTTAGGTGGAAATAATTGAAACTAGATTGATTTTTAATTGCGAACGTCCGTGATGAGGAGCCGTTCGGCAAATGAGGTTCCCCAGAAACTAATTAGCAGCGGTAGGCGTGGAAGCGCTTTATTAGCCCAGTTTGGAGCGCACCGGACAGCGCCCGTGCAGCACTGGACGTCCGTGGCCATTTTCAGAGACGGCCGGTTGCAGCATGCGAGGGAACCGAACTCGTTTCGTCTGCTATGGTGGGACCCTCACACGGGAAACGTACCACATACGTTTCTCTTTTTCTTTAAAGTTCACTTTTTTTATATGTATTTATGGCGGAGACCTTTACTTCGAAAAAACAGAAACTAAGAAAGTTCACAGCGACCTTTATTTACAAAGCCTTAAGAATGCGTGGAACGCATTACTAAAAAAAGCGATCGTTTAAATTTGTTTACATGGTATTAAAAGGTCGTTTCGGGGAGTGAAGAGGAACATATTGCTTATTGATTGCCACCACCCTCCTCTAGACCATCCCGATGCACTACGGAAAATATTGACTCGGGGTAACAATAGTCCTTTTCATCTCAAGAAACGTATTTAAAGAACGTCCGACTCCCGCGGATCATGGCTAATTTCCCCCTTTCTGTAGAGCAGAGGCCTCCAAAGGTTTTGGCCAAGGGGCCGGATTGGAAATCGGTTGCAGTCTCGACGGCCGGAAAATAAATGAGACATGTAAATAAGGAAATACTTAATAAAGCAGAGCACTAATTAAAAAAAATCATGTAAATACAACTGTTTAAACTATAGCCAACATCTTAAAAATGTAAAATGAATGAACACATATACTTTATTTTTAAGCGGAACGTGATGCTAATTATTACATTACCAAATAATGGTGACTGAGAAAATTCACCCCGCCTAGATCGAAGCGCATGGGAACTTAGGCATATACACTCGAAGCAGAATGCTAACAATAATGGTAAAGCTGATGCTGACGATATGCAACAGGTGTGACACAGAACACTAATCACGGTATACAAGAAAATACGAAGGAATTTTATCACAGTTGCACAGACGAAAATGACTACCAATAGTACTGCTGGTAATGGCATGTGGAGACAAATACTTATAATCAATTACATTTTATTGTGACTTTTTTAACGCTCCAATTGCTTTATTTTCTGCGGTAACGTTCGCTGTAATTAAATTACTATTTTTCTGTGATCAACTGTATGTTTTCGAAAGAGCTCAAATCATTGATGGTACGTTTACACTTGCGGATCCGCTAGCGAATCCGCCCAGCTTTTGCGGCTGGGGCAAAACGCTAAGCAGAAAACGCGGCGGCGAGCCGTATAGACCTTTCCAATGTTTACAAATCCACAGCCCAGCGTGCGATCTCCACAGCTCAGCACGCGCGTGTGCGTCGCTTCGGAAAGCGAGCAATTCACGCGCGATACGCACGAACATTGAAAATGAAACCGACCAGCAGCCCTTTTCTGGAAAGGTCTATAGGTCCAGGACCTATTTCTGCCGCCGAACGAGGCGTTTCGCTGACCGGAAGTGACATTTTTGCGCAGCGCGACGCTGCCTACGTCACGAGTATACGCGTTCTTCTGGGAGCAACAGCGCCCGGGAGTAACAGCCGTGGTGGGAGCTCTCGCGCCTTCTCGTCATATTAGACGGGATATTACGAGAACAGCTGCCGCAGCCGGCACTACTGCTGCCGCTCGAAGGTAGTAGATATAATAATAAACACAACCCGCTCGTCGCCGCCGCCGCCGGGAGCAAATGTGCTCCCGCAGCAGCGGATTTCTTTTCAGGTCTAAACGTTCCTCGAGTTGAGGTTTTTACGTAAAAAAGTGCTCTGTCTGCCCGTGCGTCACTCATCTATGTTGCACCAACTTTGGACACCTTTTTAGACTTATATACACATTTGTGAGCAAGGCACCAGTGAGCGTCCATTTGGAAGTGCTGGTGGCTCCGCCCAGCCTGCGAGGTGCATCCGCGGTGTTGGTGCGGGTGAAAGTGCCAATCGCCCAGCAAACCCAATCCCTGGGCGGTGGGTAGTGATCCCGAACTCTATTTGATTGGTTTGTATGCGGTTGCGGCCATAGACAACCTCTGTGTATTTTTTGAAACTTGTTTTCAACCCGAGCCGAAACGCAATGGCGTCTGCTTCCACGAGCGACGCCTGTGATCCTTCGTAATTTCCGATCCTTGATGGTAAGCACATGCGCTTATTCTTTACAATGTAATACAATAGTAGCAGCGCGTTGAGTGATTACTATCGCGTTTCCTGGTACCCGTAGGGCCGCTTTGCAGACGCAATGATGGACCGCATCGCGGTTTCTAGAACTGAAGGAGCGGTGTGTGTCGGGCACATTAGGCCCGAAGTACGTCTTAGTAATACGTAACAAGACATTAGGACTGCGAGATCAAGCCGTTCACGCTTTGAACTGCCGTTGTTTCGCACATTTCAGCGCGATTTCGGTACTACCATCCACTCGCTCAAGGACTACTCGCACAACTGAGAGGGCGCAGAAATAACTGTGTCTTTGTGTCTGTGCTGCGCCTTCGTGTCTGCGTATACATTCACGAGTATAAAAAAATGATGCACGCGAAAAGTTTCCTACACAGCGGAATGTCGCGTGTATGCGATTGGTCGTTCGATCGGCGAAGTTGCGATGCGGAGTGCGCGAACAATGTGCCAGGCGCACTGCCTTTTAAATCAAGCTTTGGCAAACCCATGCTGCCAAGCGACAAAAAAAAAAAAAAAGAAACACGATAAAGCAACGCCGCAAAGCAAGAAGGCGGGTTCAAAATAAGTTTTATCAATCAAGTTCTTCCGCGGCAACCACAGCAGTTTTTAATCATCTTCGCCGTGCAACATACCACCAATTATTGTTCATCGCTAGCACAATTTGTTGACGGTTTCAGTCACAAAATACGCAAACGCATTATTGAATATCGACATTAAGAAAACCACAAATGAAGCCAAATCTGCGATCAATTTAAAAAAAAAATTACTGCGAAATAAAATTATAAAATAGTTTGTATGCTGTCTCAGAAATTCGGTGTCTAGACACACGAAATTCGGTGTCTAGACACATGAAGTTCGGTGTCTATAGTTTTGAAATTTGGTGTTTAGGAAACACGAAGAGGACGCAAGACCGAACCCTGTGGGACATTAGATGTAACGTTTACAGTACTTGTTGAATGACCATTCAAAAACACACGCGGCTTTCCATCACAAAGATAGTTACCATCTAGAAAAAAACATCGGGATCAATATTCCAAACATGTAACTTTTTCAGTAACAAACCGTGATCCACTTTATCAAGAGCCCTGCACACATATCTAGAAACACACGGTACATCTCTTCTCCGGACTCAACTCAAAGCGCGATGTCATAATGAAATTTAACCAACAATGATGTGCAAGATGCACGGGTCCGAAAACCGTATTGATATTGTATCTTTATTTTAATCTAGAGTACAAAAGCCAGGTAGTAGAAAAGCTTTAACACGTGATCTGAATTGCGCACAAGTGGCATACGGATAATTAGCACGAGTTAAGATGTCGAGGTAGCCCTCTCCTGGTAGCTCAAGCGGTAGAGTTTTCGGACAGCTGTGCGTAAGGTCGATTCCCAGGAGCTGCAGAATTTTTTTTTTAGCGAATAAAGCATTTACTGCGCAGCGATTAAAATAATATCACATGACCTTCGTCATGTGATCGCATCAATGACGCCCCGCAAATCCACGTTCCCGCGCCACAATTCAAATCCTAGAGCGCCTAACGCCCTCTGTGGGATGCACCACGAAAGCGGTGCCTTCCCGTGAGACGCCCTCAAGTGCACTTTCCCGCGCCGCAGCTCAAATCCTATAGCAACCTCTGTCGGATGCAGCTTGAACCAGTTACCAGAGGTTGTCAACATACGGTGATGACATCCTCTGTGATTTACAGTACACCCTGCTACGTGTCTTTCCCACGCCTGGCACGCGCCGCGGACGTGACTTCACACCTACACCGCGTACGTGACTCGATGGCGGGGACCTCGACGAGCTCCGATTGGTCACTGACCAATGCCCTGTGGGCGGGGCCGTCTATGTCGGTGATCGCTCTGGGCGTGGCCATCGATGCCCACCGCCTGTAATAACAGGCGGTGGGCAGGTCAGTGGAATGAGAGAGGGGGAAGGAGCCCTGCCCTGCTGCGCTGTGATTGGTCGAGGTCGGGTTTGGCCCCACCCACCTGACCTGTGATTGGCCGTTCTGCCTACTGGTACATTTTTCCTACTACTTTTTTTCCATTCGTAAAAACACGACTTTAAGGTACATGTATAAAAGCCTCCCAAGATGCTAACCTTATGGGAAAAAACAAAATTTCGAAGTTTATGCCCTTGAAACTTCATTATCGGAAGCTGCTCTAGTGGAAACAATTAGGAGGAACTGGACAATGGCCGCTGAGGCCACATGACGTAAGACATGGTGCCCGAGATGCGCCATGGACAGCATTGTAGGTGGTTGCACTTGTTCGGGCTCATTCTTTTGTCTAGTCTGCTAATTGGTAGCCATTTACAGTACATAATAGGACCATTTTGTGCTCTAGAAAAAGGATTGTGGGGGTTATGGTGAAATCTGGTACTCTAAAGACAAAGCCAAGTACCTCCCCACATTATATATGGAAGGAGAGACCATTACAAAAATGGACCTTTTCTCAGTAAGCTTCCGCGAATGCCTGCACACCCTCCCCTTACCCTGCTTCCCGCTGTCGCCATTTCCGGAGGGCATTGTTCCACACGACCAGCATATTATTCAACACCTAATATTTGCGCGTATTAAGTCTTTTTTGACGATTCTTTTCTGAGTATCGGTAGAATGAAACATAACAAGCAATAAACACCAGTACAACGGCACAATGTCAATGTGCTCTGACTGGTGGAGGCATGTTTGGCTGCCCTTTATTTGCAGTTTGCAGACAACTCTCCAGATAGTGCTCGTTAGTCGAAGAAGGCCCATTGTGCCTTTGACCTGTACAGCACCATTTTTCATTCGTTGCTCAGAGAAATGTTACCGATCTGCTTTCATCGTTGCCTTCCTGTCCTCAACAGCAGAGTACGAATTTCTCTGTAGCTGTAACCCAACGGAGAACACAAAAACACAAACATTTAACAAGCACAAAAATAAACAACATTCATGGCACATCTCGGATACCGCGGATAACACATTAGTATGTCATGTGCTGCTCCCGTTCAGTGTTTCTAGTAGTGCAGGTACGAGTCATGGGGGGGGGGGGGGGTGAGAACATTAACTTCAAAATGCTTTTCTTTTCTTGAGAAAAAGAAGTTGTTGGCGAGAGGAGTCGAGCCAGCAGGAATGGCGCAACTTAAAAACGAGGGGCTGGTATGACATTTAACCACTTAACTGTTTTTAGTTTTGGGGAATTTCTGACCCTCAACTGCTTAGTAATTGTTGTCTTCGATATTACGTGGGTTGCCTTCATAATCACGTTTCTAGCCACAAAAATAATGGGAGACTTAAAAAAAATCAGTGCCGCCATTTGTTGGCACAGCCTCAAACTACACAATGAGCGAGCCAGGTTCGTCCAAAACGGTTGAGTGCGTGAACTGGGGAAGGCAGACTATGCCTGAACGGTTTGGGGACGGATCCACGTTGATGAGCTAGGCTCCTCCAAACCAGTTAAGGGGTAAGCAAAACATTGACATACTGCTGTCAGAGTCTTTGACACCTGGAATAGGTGCACTCCGTCAAGCCTCCTATGCTTCTTCTTCAGTCTTCTTCACTAGCCAAGGTGCATGGAATGCTACGCCCTGTATGAAGAAGAAGCGACATATTTGATTACATTGATTATGGTAAATTGGCATAAAAAATTTTGTCTGAAAGGTCATATGGTTTTTGTTCTCTTTATGTTATTACCACAATAGTGGTTCGGGCTACTTGGGAAACCAGTAGTAGCCACAGGTTATAAGTGCATCATTATATCTTAATTTTATCAGGCGAAAACAGCTCAACGTATGGTGGCGCCATGGTGTGTTCAAAACGTGCGGCTCGTGGTACAGTGGTTACGTAATAAGCGAACCATTTTGTGATTAGCATTGATGCAAAGAACCGTCAAAATTGTTTTATGCAGACGCAATGAAGTGTACTATGTAAGACATCGTTATTCTTTCAAAAAGTTATATTTTTTTAGTGTGAAAGATAGAAAAGAGATAAATTTATGCTTAAAATGTGCAGAAACAAGAAGAAACCCTTCATTGACACACCCGCCTCCAAGCGACAGAAGCAGTGAACCGTTGTGCAGTTGCAGTAGCGTATTGAACAGTAATTAATAGCAGATGGTGGCTACCCCGGAAGCTCTCGCATGAGCATTCCATTGGGAAATTAGGATGTCGGGACCAGCCAGGCCTGTGCGGGACGCTCATTTCGACAATTTTAATATGCAGGTCTTGCCGTGTGTTGTGTGCTTTTCTCGCAGGCCAGTTTGGCGTCCTTGTTGTTGTTTTTTTTTTGTTTTTTTTTGCGTTGGTTTGTGTTTTCACTTGCTTAATCGGGCAAGTCTGTGTAGAAGTGGACGGCTCTCCGAGGACATCCTACTCCGAGAAGCTTCGTAGGCCCTTTGAACCGGACGCACTTGAACAAGGCTCAGGCAAAAGCTAGAAGCTCAATGGCGTGCCAAAGATAGAGCTAATTAGAATTCAGGGCGACCTTATGACCATTGCATAAGCATCTGCTAGTTGGTTTGTGCTGGCAGCCGTTTCCGCTCGAAATAACAAACGCCAAGTGCCAATATTATGAGCACGGCGTTTCTGAACTATTTATCCGGCCAGAAATTTTCAGCTGTGGTATTTCAACCTGTAAACGGTGGAAGTGGTTTGCGATAAAAATAAAATTGAAGACGTTGAAGCCCAGAATGTTTATTTGGGCTCCTTAAGTGCGGTGCATTTTTGACCGTGTACAAGCGAAATCCATGCACCACCCGCTCCCTCTAATGGTATATCTCTGTTCGCGAATCAAGGTAAAAGGCTAGCTACGATGATAGTACACAAGCCCTTTGTGAGAAAAAAAAAAGTTGCTGCGAAAGAGAGGATGCAACGCATATACATCGAAGCCGGTCGTTGGATACGCCGTAGGGGTTTGTCACAACTCCGGCATGCATCTGCCTTGCGGCTCTGACGGATGCGATATTGTGGTCTTCTTTCTTCGCCGATATTTGCGTGAGATATGGGAGAAAATAAATGCGTATTTGCGCTCGTTATTCTCAACATTTCCTTCTTTTTTAAACTTATTACGGCGCAGCTAACCCTTGCCCGAAAGGAAATAGTTGGGTCGATGAGGATGAGCTGGTCGTCCATTATAGAGGAGGCTATGCTCTAGACTATTGTTTTGTCGGGCTCCTCTCAGTGCAGCGAGGCACAGCAGGGCACGCGCTATACTGTACGCAAACATTGCCCTGCCCTAGCGTGCAAACCTTTCACCGAGGCTGAAGTATAAACAGCCAAGTTTCATTGGTAGCGCCTTTCGGCTTCGGATCCTTATGGTACGATAAGGTGCCGACGCATGTACGTCCTCAGAGCAGCAGCCATAAACTTAACCCACAGCCGATTGGCCAGCCGCTTCGCTCCAACCCTCCAATCATAAAATTTTGCAATATGCGTCTCAGAGCGATAATGTTT
Source organism: Ixodes scapularis (assembly GCF_016920785.2). Lineage (NCBI taxonomy): Eukaryota > Metazoa > Arthropoda > Arachnida > Ixodida > Ixodidae > Ixodes > Ixodes scapularis. Next base: position 87,240,242 of record NW_024609884.1, read on the forward strand.
TGCTTTTATTCGTAATTTTGACTTGCTCGTAACTCCCAAAATAAGGTGAATTTCTGGAAAAAAAACTTTTCCCCTCCATTTTCCCAGATTCTATTAAACCCGTTTCGGCGCAAATTTTAATCCAGTTCAGAAGGTATTAGAGGCCCCTTTACTGCAGTCTTGTGCCTATCTGAAATACTCTACTCAAGGTACTGTATTTGAAATTCTTTTTGAAGTATCTTGGCATCTTCCAAATACTTTTGATCGAAAGTATTTGATACTGTATTTCAATTAAATTTCTGAGTATCCTGTACTCATTATGTCAAATACATTCTTGCATTTCGACATTTTTCGAGTTGTTCGGTATGAAGTGGCGTGGGCGTTGCACGAGCAAACGGGAACATTCTTTCGAGTTACAAAATCCTGTTGCTAGCTCAAATAAGCTACAATAACTTAGATTCACCTCGTGAAAACATCACATTTGTGCCGATTGCGACTCATATTTCACCCCAAGGTTCGTACAATGAAGATTTCCCCCTCGCCTTCCTCAGGTCCTCAAACAAAACGGGTGGTTTCTCGGAAGTAAGGATATCCATACTGAGGCGCAACGCAGAACGGGAAACGACCCACGACAACAATGCAGACTTCAGTGTCAAGAAAATAACAAATAAAAGAAAATACAAACTGGACACACAAAAAAAAGACTTTTTTTTGTTGCATATTTGACGACACTACTGCAAAACGTGTAACGTAATCATGACGTACCCGGAACTCAAGTAATGAATGAATAAGTGGACAAAGCTTCCGTTCTTCGGGCGTGCACTAACACATTCACGTCTGGCAACGTTAGAAGTGAAAATACGCATACAATATCATTCACTGACAGAACATTTAATGTTACAGCTATTATCAATAAGCATTGAACCGAAGCGTTCATCGCCTTTGAAGCACGCGCAGATTCACAGTTCCGACGAAGTGGGTTCTGTCAAATATGTAAAACCGAAGCACAAGGCGGCATACTTATCACAGCACCAAAACCCAGTTCCATTCTTCTTACGTCGTTCTAAAAAAAATATTTGTACTCATCTAGGTAGATAAAGTTCATAACTCTGCGTCTGAGTACACCTCTATGACAGCGGAGTGCATCGCTGGTGATGCAGATTTACGCAATTGGCCGCTCGTACGTCATTCTAAGTGTTTCGGCAATTGAAGTTAAGCTTATTTTGTTTTTATTTTAATAATAATACTCGTAGTAGGCGCTCCACAGATTAAGTTAAGACATGGAACAATGCTGGTTGAAGCGGGAAGAGGGTGGGACGTACGGGGCAGTGAAGACGGGGCTTTTGGCACGCTGGGAATACGGGACGGGATAATTAAACGCGGGGTTTTCCAAATGTGGGGCTAATGAAGCGGGGGTTTTCCGACAGGGATTCTGCACGCGGGGCAATCGTGCTACACCCGAAGCCATTTTGGTAAACCAGATTTGCGCAACTGTATAATTGTGTATGTCAATGACGTCAATACAAATTATGCAACGCGGAAGTATCTTCAAAAGTAATTGAATTACATTTCTAAGTATTTGTACTCTACTCAAGATACTTTACAGTGAAAGTAACTTGAGTAGTATTTTAAATGCTTTATGAAGCAGGTATTTAGTAACTTCGCTTACTTTTATCAAGTATTTTGTCCAACACTGCTTTAAAGTAATCTTAAGTTTATTTGTGGTTGGAAGCAGACAAACATAAAAGACAAGGATATAAAATGGAGTAATTTTTGAAGGCCAGGCGTGAGGGTAATATTTGTAAGAACACTGCCATCCTACTTAGCAGCGAATGGATGAAATCTAAACGAGAAACATTCATGAAGTGTACTAAATTACGCAGCCACTAACAGGAAGGGGAGCCGTCGGCCGCAAGACTGAAGCTGTCTTCAAAATTGGGAGGCCTGTTGCCTCGTTTCAGAGTTGTCAGTCATTGGAGATTTAAGCATCAGCCACAGTCATGTCGGAGGTGTAAAGTAGCCAGTGTCGATCCTAGTGTAAGTAGCTGCATTAGAAGGCGGTCATGTAGACGAAAGTCCCGAATTTCCTGCAAATGTATGACCGAAGATGGATGCAAGCAATGATGACAGCACACAGAGCATCGCATTCAAATCCATACAAAGTCTGCACTGACCAACAAAGATGGAATTGTCCCACACATTTGCCATTTGAGTTAGGGACGCTTGGCTTCGAACAGATTGGCAATGGGCTCCATTATTCTTCCTAGCCAGCATCAGGCGACCACAAAAGCAAGAGATACTACTGACGGGGCGAAGGCACATTTTTGTAGCAGATGTGGCAACGGCTTTCGACTTTCTTTTAATGCGTTAGAGTAAGAACGCTCGTTTCTACGAAAACCGGCCAGTGTCAGTCCGTTGGTTCGTTTGTCAGCGCCATGCATGACGCCGCGAGAAGAGTGAAGTGGTGAGGAGGTATCGTGTTTATAGATTTAATGTCTCACTACGCGGCGGGAAGAGAGGGAGAGGGTGCCGCGTGCTGACGCCAGCGATTCGGACCAATATGAGCATTGCACAGCTGGCGCATCGCACAGCTGGCAAACTTTTGTTTAGAGCAATAAACAAAACTCGAGCTACTATCAATCTATCGGAGTCAAAAGCAGTCCAACTGTACGTAACGTAGCAGTAGCACAAGACAACCAAACCGTGACCTGTCTTTCGATTTAAGACGCGTTCCATTTTTTCTTTTTTTGAGGGAGTGCTCATGTGACTGGCAGAAAGTCAGGAGAGTGTGTGTGTGTGTGGGGGGGGGGGGGGGGGGCCCTTAGCGAAAAGTCGTTCAAAATCAGTACACTCGAAGTGTACTGAAGTATACTAAAAGTATACTTTCAGTACGGTCTTTGTACTGATTGTATACTTTAAGTGTACTTCAAGTATACTTCCAGTAAAAATGGCGGTGGACTGAAAGTATACTCGTCCGTACAAAACTAGTACATGTAGTAGAATCGTAGTGCCCACGGTAAAAAGTAGTTCAAAATTAGTATACAAGGAGTGTACTCAAGTGTACTAAAGGCTTACTTTCAGTGCTTGCAGTCGGCGTACTCAAATTATAGTAATGGGTATGTATATATATATATATATATATATATATATATATATATATATATATATATATATATATATATATATATAGTGCGATTGTTAACATCACTGATCTCAATGACAATTGCTGGATCGCGCTTGCCGCTCCCGCAAGTGAAGCCACCGGACTTCACTCGCTTGGGATACGATTTGCCGTTTTTGCTAGCCTTTGCTGCGGTTTTCCAGCGTGCTGTGGACACGTTTTCTACTCGTTCGTCGTCATTCGCCGAAGAAGTTTTTTGAAGACTCTGTGTATTGTTGAGACTTGCCGTCGTGAACACGTGGAAAATTTTACGAAAGTGCAGTGTCGGAGGAAAAAGGCACAACGCGTCGAAAGGAAGGGCTGGCGGCGTGTTCAAAGCTTCCTTGGCACGCCGAAGTGCCGTGTCTCTGTGCCTTCGCACGCTTGGATACCGACCAAGAATCGACGCCGTGTGGATGTGTTTTGCGAGTGCAATGAGCGTGAAGCCGTATCAAAAGGTTCAACTCGTCGAAAACAAGTGTCGCCGGTGTCGCGGCGTGATCAAAGCTTCCTTGGCACGCCGAGCGATGCATCTTTGTGCCTTCGCACGCTTGGATACCGGTCAAGAATTGACGCCGCGCCAAAATTCTGAACGTGTGTCGCGCGTAGAAGCCTTTAGATCATTTATATATATCGGCCACGGAGTTCTGGATCGTCCAGCTGTTCCGGTGAGTTGCTATCAATAAAAGGGAGAGATCTGTACGTGTTCTTATGTACTATATTAACCATGGCTATGTCCCAAATCTACTCTAATAGATTCCGTGGGAGCACGAATAGGGCAACGTTGTGGAGCCAGGGGGTTTTCGAAAGCAAAAGTACAAGACGGCGAGAATGAAAATCTTTGAAGCGCGGCCGATATGGTCGTGTGCAATCTGCTGACCAATTACAATTAGGCGAGCCGCGCTCAAACGTCAAGTGCAATTAAGTAGGTTGATAATAAGCCAGCACTGATCAGTGATGAGGAGCTGTTGTGCACGGTATTGTGTAAATCGTCTAAGGACGAAAAAAAGACGTACCTTCCCCCCATCTTCCGTCGCTAGTGGACGCTGGATTAAGCTCGTTCCTAAACCGCGAGGGGAAAAGACGCTGATCCAGAGGCCCGAACAGCTTCACGCACATTGCACTCGCTAGACACATACACACGGCGTCGGTTCTTGGTCGGTATCCAAGCGTGCGAAGGCAGAGACACGGCACTTCGGCGTGCCATGGAAGCTTTGAACACGCCGCCAGCCCTTCCTTTCGACGCGTTGTGCCTTTTTCCTGCGACACTGCACTTTCGTAAAATTTTCCACGTGTTCACAACGGCAAGTCTCAACAATACACAGAGTCTTCAAAAAACTTCTTCGGCGAATGACGACGAACGAGTAGAAAACGTGTCCACAGCACGCTGGAAAACGGCAGCAAAGGCTAGCAAAAACGGCAAATCGTATCCCAAGCGAGTGAAGTCCGGTGGCTTCACTTGCGCTGCAGCGAACAAGCGGGGAAGCGCGATCCAGCAATTGTCATAGAGATCAGTGGTTAACATGAACACACTAAAAACGCGATAGATAGGCCGATGCAGTTTTCACAGAATATTTGTGGGGCTCGGTGTACATTAGATGAGTAAATAAACGTCACAGTACGTTGTCTAATTAGCTTTTTTTTAATTGACAGTGTAATTGACCATGTTGAATTTTCAATTTTAAAGGGGCTATGAATAAACTCTAGCCCAACTGAAACAATTTGCGAAAAGGTGACGAGTTTTGGGTTACTCATAGCTATGAATAACCCAAAATAATCCGGTGTTTTTGTAATGCAGGTCTCAGCGTACTATACGCTGTTTCAGATATCTGCATCTACAGCAATTAAAAGAACAGGAGGCAAAAGAAACCACGGCTAATAATGGGGACATAAGATCCTCCACCTTGCATGGTCGCATGCAGCGCAAATCAACTTCCGAACCGCGTAAGCGAAGTGATGTTATGAATGGAAGCTCGCTCTGAAATTGGCTGGAGAAATCGGCGCCTTTATGCAACAACCTCAAGCTTTCACCGAAAGTGTTTCATGGTGTAGATTTATCTTGCAAAACTCTAAGGACATCTCAATTCACGTGAAAAGAGATTGACAATTGCAACAACGAACAACACCGTCGATCGAGATTTCCACACTGTAAAAAATCGACGTAAATTTAACGTGTCTTTCCCTCGTCAAAAAAGACGGGCACGCTCATTGTTTCAAAACACGAGGTTACCCTCATTATTTATGTGCCGCGAGAGCCGATCCTTCCAGAAAAGCCGAAATACCAGCGGTGCAAGCATGCGCTGATGAATCAAAATAGCCTTGGCGACAAGGGAGAAATTGCTTGAGATAGTTTCGGTTTTACACTGAAAAATAAAACCGAAAGTTTAGATAAAACCTAAGATAGACTAAACGGTTTGTTAATTTTTTACGAATATAATAAAGTAACATTATTATTATTAATATATTGATTTGCATAGTTTTGTCTTAAAAAAAAAAGAACAAAAGAACAAAAAGAAGAGACTTTTGAAAACTGCGCAAGACCATCGCTATTGCAATCAGCTTCCGTTTTCCGCCGTTGGATTTCCGGAGAGTTCGAGCATCGCTTCCTTTTTACGTTTTAGCCGTTTTTGCGGATATTTTAGATACCTTACTTACGAATACCGTGTTCAATAATAGCAAGCGTTTACTGAGAGCTGTGAGACACAGCGTCGCAAGTGGCGGATAGTCATGGCCGACTGGTGCAAGCGAAGGTGAGGAAGTTCCTTTTGTTTCTGCGAAGTGCGCCGCTGTTTCAAACTTTGTCTTGTACCGTGTGCTTGCTAAGCTATGCTTGACTCTCACTATGCTCTACCCGGTTTTATTTCGTTATTTGAAAAGAGCGTATCTTCAAAATTTATGGCTCTCTCCTCAGAGTGAGAAAGATTCGCGCGCGGCGGAACCGAGGGCCAGCCGAGGGCCTGTCCTGGGCGCCGTCCCTACGAGGGTCGCCCGACGAGGCTTTTGCGGAGCGTTCAAGTACAGTCTGACGGCAGTTCAAGCAATCACAGGTCATGCTAGTTCTGAGGTGTGGTTCCAACAGTCTCTCGTCAGCGATTTGTTTCATAAAGCGGTAGCGTGAAAAACGTTACAAGAGCGAGCAGCATGATTTCTTGCCCGTGCTGATGCCTGTGCCGTAGAGACGGACGATCTCTTTGCGTATGCCGAAGCGGCACGCTTTCCAAGTTTGCGATTTTGTGTTGTAAATAAAGTGAGTTTGGATGTCACGTTTTTTAGTGGCGGCGAAAGCCGCTACAAAAGGCAGAGCAGTTAGAAAAAGCAAAAGCATGAAAAAAAATGTTAAAAGGACGTGAATATTCGATGGAGTTGAAAGACTACCAACGTACCAACTCGCCCAGTTATTCTTCGTCAAAGAATAATAGCCAATACTAATATATTAAATAAATGCCAACTTTTAATTGGTTAGAAATTTATAACTGATGCAGTACAGCCCTACCCTGCTCTAGTGCTTTTGTGATATCAGATAATGTGTAAATATATAGGATAGTTCATAGCAACCATTTATGTCCGACCCATTATATTGAATATTTTTTCTAAAAGCTCGGAAGTTATATAAAAAAGTACTTATCATAAATCAAGCCGCACCACTGGATGTGTAATAGCGTATGACTTGTATGTGTGTTCACAGCAAAAGAAAAGGAGGCATTAAGAAAATGCCAATCATTTTGTTTGCTCTGTGTTAGAGCTTCTTTCAGGTATCAGGTTTTCAGAAACGATATTGCCCGATTTTCCTCGCCCTTTTGTCAGGATGAAGGTGTTACTATCTTGCCTTCCTCACATAGTGGTCCTTTGAGCGAATTATGTGATGTTATATCATAAAGTGGCCATAGGCTAATTTTCTCTTCTCTTTTTACGCAGGATGTAATGGCATACCATCATCACAAAGGAGAGCGTACAGTGAGGCAGGTTCGGAAACTTGAATAAAGTGATAAGTAGGATTTCAATTTCTGTCTTATCAATTACGCGAAGAACACTGATAATAGAGAGAGAGAGAGAATAGTTGTTTATTTACAGTCACGAAGAGGTCAACCTGCTTAAAAGCTGATTTGCTACTTCGTAAAGGAGAGGGGGGTAGGGTTAAGGGGGACAAGAAAGGAAAAAAAAAAAAGAGAGAAAAAAGAAAAGTTTAAAAATTATATAAAATAATACGTATTTACATTATATACATCAACTTCTATAGCAGCTTGAATAATCAAGTATGAGAGAGAAAATTAATTAGTGCTTTCGTGGCCTTATGTGCATCTCCAGACGTTGACCACGGCCCAAGAAGGTGGTGCAGTTCAAGTTTTTCATTTGGTCCTAGTCCTAGCTGTATTTTTAACGTCTTTCTTTCAGAATCGTATTTCTTGCATATACACAATAGATGGTCACTGTCTTCGGGTGAAGAACATGAAGAGCACATGGGTGATTCTTCCTTGCCAATAAGATGGAGGTATTTCTTCGTATATGCGACGTTGAGACGCAGTCGATGAAGTGTTGTCTCTTGAGCTCTTGAGAGGTTTCGTGGCATGCAAAATTCTAATTTGGGGTCAATGTGTTTTAGGTATTTGTAGTAATAATGTGGGTCTGTCCATAACGACGATGTTATTTCCCTGCCGATTGATCGAGTGACGGTGTTGGAATCAGTTCTTGAAAGTGGAATGAGGAAAGTAGCAGTTTCTTTGTGAGCTTCTCTGGCTGCGTTGTCTGCACAAATATTTCCAGTAATCCCGCAATGCCCTGGCACCCACTGGAGAACTATATTGTGCCCCTTAACCAAAGCGTTTTGGTGGATCTCCCGGATTGCGTGAATAAGTTGTATGTTTGGACTTTGTTTACGAAGTGAAGAAAGAGCTAGAAGAGCAGACTTAGAGTCGACGAATATCACCCATTGGTGTGGATTTTGGAGAATAATATGCTGCATGGCTGTTCTGATCGCCGCGAGCTCTGCAGCAGTCGAGGACGTCATATGACTTAGTTTTGCTTTAATAGTTGTTTTGGTTGATGGAATATATACACCGATACATGAGGAGGTTAGAGTGGTAGACCCATCCGTATAAATATGCACAGATAGTGAATAGGTTCGATATATATATTCTAAGGCTATTTGTGTAATCACGGCGATCGATGTCTCTGCTTTCTTTCCTATACCTGGAATGTTCACTATAATTTCTAATGGGGGATACATCCAAGGCGGAAGTGTCGGATTCTGTGCAGCCTCAAATAAGTTGGGGAGATAGTCTTTCAGGAGCGCAATGATTTTGGAGAAGCTAGAGGAAGGTTTGGATTCGACAATATTTTTAAGGGGGTGATGTGTATTGCGAGTGACATGTCGAAGGTGAGTTCTGATTGTTTCTTGAATTCTTAAAGCTGAAAGTGGAAGTGCCCTAGCCTCAGCGAGTGTGCCGTTCTTCGATGTGCATTTGGGCAGGCCCAGACAAGAGCGCAGTGCTTGTGCCTGGGCACTTTCAAGATCTTTCATAACAGTCTTTGAGGCTCCGTTCATAACTGGTAAGGTGTACCGTAAGAGTCCTACAAGAAGAGAGTTATACAGGGTCATCGTTGCTGAGACGGAACAACCCCACCTTGTTCCGCTTATCATTCGGATTATTTGAGTGAAAGAGTTTAATTTATTTTTCAGCCGTTTAATATGAGGGCCCCAAGTGAGATATCTGTCTACAGTTACACCTAAAAAGGTATATTCAGGAACATAGGGTATCGGTGTTCCTTCCACATATATGGGATATTTGCTGGTATCCTTTTTTGTAAAGGCAACAGCGGCTGACTTTATGGGAGATATATGTAGCCCACGAGACTTGAGGTATTTTATGACAATGTTAATCGCTTTCTGTAGTCGTGCCCGATTTATGTATAAAGACTTGCTCGATACCCAAAGACAGATGTCATCAGCATATAAAGATATATGCACTGTGTCTGGAAGAAGTTTGAGAAGACTAATGAGCGATATATTAAAAAGAATTGGACTAAGAACACCCCCTTGGGGCACCCCTCGTTTTACTTCATGGTGTCCTGTGTCACCGTCTTGTGTTGAAATGTAAATTTTTCTTCCCTTAAGGTAGTTTGATATCCACGTCACTACAGGTCCTTCGAATCCCATGTTTTTCATGTCAAGAAGTATTGCATCGTGTTCCACTGTATCAAATGCCGCTTTGATGTCAATAAAAAGAGCGGTTGTTTTCTTTTTCTGCATTTTCATCTCTTCGATACTAGAAACCAAACTTAGTACATTGTCTATGCTGCTTTTTCCGCGGCGGAATCCGGACATCTGGGGTGGATATAGGCCCCTGTTCTCTAGGTCCCATTCGATCCGCGTAAGCACCATTTTTTCCATTATCTTTCCAATGCAGCTTGATAGTGCGATTGGTCGATAGGAATTAATGTCAAGAGGCGACCTTCCAGGTTTGAGAATAGGCAGGACACGAGCTACCTTCCATTCATTTGGTATAGTGCCAGATTCCCATTATATGTTATAAAAGTCCAGTAAAAGACATCGTGCTCTTTCACCAAGATGAGTTAAGGCACAATAAGCAACCCCGTCTGGCCCTGGAGATGACTTAGTGTTGCATGATGCAAGCGCGATTTCTAACTCTTTTAGCGTAAAGGGGACATTAATTAGGCTACAAGCTTGTGTTATTTGATCTGTGATACTGATGTTGTATTTAGAGCTTGACGTGTAACAGGTGATCTTTGCACAATACTCATCTGCCACGGCGGTTTCTGTGAGTTTTCGACTCAAGGCTATGGATCGGAAGGGATGTAATTGCTGCGGTTTATTACGAAGGCTTTTCATCATTGGCCAAATGCGTGTCAAAGGCTTCCTGGGATCTAGGCTTGCGCTCTTATTTCTCCATCGTTTCTTTGAGAGCTTGTCTAAATGCCGTTGAACGTGCTTTTGCGCTCGCCGTGATGCTCTCAAGTCTTCAGATTTGCCTGTTTTTCGGGCTCTACGTTCTGCACGACGGCGAATAGCGCGGAGCCGTTCATATTCGCTATCAACAGCAGCTTGCGAATTCGCCATTTTGTACGACTTTGTAGCTTCTGATTTTGCGGACGCAATGACGTGCGCAAAGTCTTCAGTAGTAGCGATCTCATGACACTTTGTTTCTAGTTTTTCTTGAAATTTTTCCCAGTTAGTGTAGGATAAACTTGTACCCAGTTTTACGCAGCAAAATTTGTTTATTGTGATATAGGTGGGGACGTGATCACTTCCGTGGGTTTCGATGTCGGCTAACCATGATGTCTTAATGGCCAGATCGGCAGATGCCAGTGAAATGTCTAGTGGGCTACTCATCGTGACCCCCTTGAAATACGTGGGACTTCCGTCATTGAGAACCTTAAGATTATATTTGTAGGCCAGATCAACTAATGCTCTTCCTCGAGTATTAGCTTTTTTACCGCCCCACATTGGATGATGGCTATTAAAGTCGCCTGTCAGAATATGTGGGCTTGGTGTCTTTTTAATTATTTCTTCTAGTCTAAGCTTGTCGAATGCTTTACCTGGTGGAATGTATGCCGCAATTATCGTGAAAGTGATCGCTCCTTTGCGGATACTTGCAGCAATGTATTCGTTAGTTTGGTGTGGTGAAACAGTATGCAAAAAGAAGGTGAGATCTTTCCTAATTCCAAGAAGTACCCTGCTTAAACCCGATCTTCTCTGGGAATAAAAGAGCTCATAACCTGATAGTCTTATGTCTGAGCCGACTCGTGACTCTGATATTGCTATAACAGGAAAACGATATTTGAAAACAAACTGGCGAAAATTTGATAACCGATTACGTAGACCTCTTGCATTCCACTGAAAGATAGCTGCTCGACTACGTGATCTTTCAATGGACTGCATGGGCCTACTGTGTGATAATGTCGGCGGAGGCGTGCAATTAACGTGTACTTATTGACACCATAGCTGAATGAGCGGAAGGATGTAATCAAGAAGTGTTATTAAAGCTGTTGCTATAGGAGAGTGCCAAGTGAGAAGAATGCTACGAATAAACGTGGCTACTGTGTTCAGTGTGGGTCCCAAGCTCGGGGGAGAGGGACTCGTTGGATACTTCTCTCGCAATGTTCTAGTTTGGTCTCTGGAATTAATATTATCTGGAGGCTCCCGATGGGGAAGGATTGGAAACTCCTTAACGTCATTGAGTTTATATGTTGGTGTGTTAGACGTGTTTGATTTGTCATCTGAAGTACTACGACCTGTCGTTTCTGTGTTACTTTTTCTCAATTGGTATTTACCCTTAACAGAGGATGTGCCGGCCACTTCTGTTGAGTTATTAGCAACGTGGTTTTGATGGTGCCTACGTTCAGTTGTGTCAGGTGGGTTTGCCTCCACTTTTTCATTTGAGGAGAGTATGGCTGATCTTGCGGACTTGTAGTCCACTCCAGCGTAATTCTTGTACTGGTATATGTTTTGTTCAAGCTTGAATTTGGGGCACTGACGAGATGTTGATTCGTGTTTTTTTCCGCAGTTTATACATCTAGGGTCTTCTGTGTCGCACTTGCTCCTGTCGTGAGCTCCACCGCAGCGACTGCAGCGACTTGTTTTCAAGCAGGTGCCACGGATATGACCACACGAACTGCAGTTCGGGCACTGTCGAGGCTTTTCAATGAAGGGCTCAACGTTGTACCTCGTGTACCCGATGGTGACGTAGGCAGGTAGGGTGTTAGTGCTGAATACTAGTTTCACAACCTCTGACTTCCCAAGACGCCGAAGGCAGAGAACGGGAGCTGTAGCCCGAACCGAAGATTCTAGCTGGACGTCACTGATGTCTTCCTGCACTCCGTAGATTACTCCCTTGGCTGCTTCACGTGAGTGCGGTGCGTAGGCTTGCACAGGTATTCCACCGATGCTTTCAAGTTTAAGTAGAGCTTTCGTTGATTCTGTGTTTCTGCAATCAATTGCAAGAAGGTTAAGTCTTCGATTTGGTATAACAAGAATGACGCCATCTGGTGCGGTCATTTCGAGTTTTTCAGAGATCTTTAGAGGATTGATCTTCGCAAGTGACTTGTCGGGATCTGTGGGCTTCAGAATCACGGTGAGGGTAGGCTGGAGCGGTGCTGTTGTGATTATGGTCGCGCCAGATGATACGGAGCTGATGGCGGTACTTGGCCTCTTGCGGCGCTTTGGAAATTGGAAGGCTTCCGATGAGTCTTCAAGCTTACCAGGCACTTCTGCGCAGGATGAAGCGGCGCTCGATGAGGCCGTCAGATCTTCCATCTGGTTGTCGTTCATTTCACATTCAGCCACATCTGGACCCGGGCCAGTCACAGGCATCGTAGAGTCGTCAAGGGTTGATCTAGGTGGCTTTCTTGAGCTTGTAATCTTTTATATTTGCCGGAATTAGCCGGAGTAGAACAATCAGCGTCTTTCCACCAGATCACTTCGTCGTCCTTCTTTCAACACTGATAATAATGTTTGTATGCTACACATACATACTTTCAGTTGAAGAAAGCAGTGCACCTCTTCTTTATGGCTTCTCTCACACAGTTTCAGAAGACACCGCGGTACGTCATTCTCACGAGGAATAGAGCTGCCAAAGATTTCCTCGTTAATTTCCTGACTCATTTTTAAGAGTGCATCTCCCGATGGTGGCGCCTCTGCATTATCATCATCAATGAGTTGTCAACGGCGTTTCTTAAAATTTCACGAGAATGGAGCTGTATAAGATGAAATTTCACAGGTTGGAATACAGCCGTTCAAGAAAACACCTTTCAAAAGTCAGCTTTTTAAATGCAGGCGGCGATTTTTCTGGTCAATTTGAGACCGTGCTTTCCATTCAAAACGCCCTACATACACGGCGTCCCAGATAACTTGCACCATACTTAAGAAACACCGGAGGGCTCTGCAGGAGTGAAATCAACTGTCGTTAGCAAGTGTCTTAAGAAAGTGCACAGATTTTTTTAATGCGCCTGGTTATGTAAATAACCAAGATTATTGAGCTAACCTTTCGAATATTCTTTTAAGGGCCAAGATGTTTATTGTAAAGTTGCCGGCGCATTGAGAAACACCCATTTAAAGTGTTTGAAACATAATACGTTTTCGTACTTTTTTCCGGCCTTCAAAGCACGCACATTCGCGGCGCGCTCGCACGCCGTGATTGGGGAAGCGAGTTGTCACGCGGTATTTTTTTGTATTTCGCGGGCGTTTTTTTGAAGGCTAGGAAAAAGGAGCATGCAAAGCGCACCTTGTTGAAAATGGTATAATTGAGTGTTAATGCGCTCAACAACTTTCCATTTCACACCTCGGCTTTTAAACGAAGATTTAAAAAGTTTGCTTGTTACTCTTAATTAAGTAAATAGGCGCACTAAAACAATTTCGTGCACTTTCGCAAGAGACTTTCTAACAGCGTACAGTTGGTTTCACTCCCGGAGAACGCTCCGTTTTTTTTTTTTTTTGCTTTTTTTTTAATTTGGTGGAGGTTATCTGGGACACTCCGCATATATGTACTGGTAGTGTACATTTAGTACACTGAAAGCATACATGAAGTGTACTAAACGTGCACTTATAGTATGCTAAAAGTACACTCGAGGTGCACTTATGGTATACTACATATGTACTTGGGGTGTACTAAAGGTACACTATTTTGTTTCATAAAAGTGTGAAACTAGTACGATTTCAGTACATACCCTAAGTTCACTATTAGTATACTTTCAGTATACTTTCAGTATACTGATTTTGACCGACTTTTCGCTAAGGGGGGGGGGGGGGGGGGGGGTAGGGGAGGTAGCCGCGAGCTGCACTTTAACACGCGAAGAGCCGCATGCGGCTCGCGAGCCGCGGCTTGGCCATCCCTGGTGTAGAGTGTTATTCTTGGCTGTGGCACTAATGGCATGTTCCTTAAAGAGTCACTCCGCCAGTGGCCAATCGCTTCCTTCGTTCTCTTGACGTCACTGACGTAATACCTTGACAAACTATCTTTCTTTCTTTTTTTTTTTTTTTTTCTTTTTTAATGTGGTAGTAGGTGCAGTTTGGCAACGGCGACTCCGGGGACGCCAGGTTGTCGCAGTGATTTTTGATCTTTACCTACCCGGTTTTACTTTCGCAGTGCTGGTATCCGCTTTTATCCGCGATAGTGTTAGCGTAACGAGGCGAGAGTCTAACAATCACGTCGCCGTTGAAATGATACATAGGCCTCTTTCTTTCGGCCAGGGGGCGCTGTAGCGTCCAGGAGACGCGACCACAAAGGAGGCACCTCTGCTAGCGTTCGCGAGGCGCGACCATTCGAAGTGGCGTCTCGTTTCATTGTGGAACGATCCACGGGCATGAACTATTCTCTTCCTCAACGTCAATCCACGGGCACTGAGATCGTTTGAAAAAACGCAATGCGACGAAAAAAAAAAAACAAAAAAAACTCGACCTTCGAATATCCGATTTCGCTCGCTAGGCAATTCGAAAGTCGTCTACGTTGGCGCCGATGGTTTCTCTTTTTGGATTTGCTTTTCGTCCCATGAGTGACCGTTTCTTTACTGTAGATTTCGTGGGGTAACGTTAACATGCTGCGGCCTCGACGGTATACACCGCGTAAGATGATCGATCGACGCCAGGGCCGTGCTGCCTCACCTGGCACCGTCTGCTTCTCTGCTGGCATTAGTAGAGAAAGAGTGTCCCGAAACGATACCTATCAAAGAAGTATATTCGTCTGCGAAACGTGGCTCCCTCGCCAAGTGTCGTCATTGCGATCATTTTCATAGTAAGTCAAGTAAGCAATGCTTCTGTCTTCCTACCACTGTCCAAGGGTGAAGGCGTTGTCTGTCGAAGTTAAAGTTACAATCGCGTCATGTCGTTACCCTCGACGACACCAGGTAGAAAATCTTCCGGCCCTCTTCTCGATATTCGTGAATCGCTTCGCAACGATACAGTCAGCAGCAAGCTCCGCTCGTTTCGCTCGTACCTGAAACCGACGTTGCCGATGTAGCCAGGTCGCGCGCAGCAGAAGTCGCACTATGCGGACCGCAAGCTCGTCTGCTTCTTTGCAGGGGTTGCGTGATGTCAGAACTCCGAGCTCTTATTGTCTGATTGGAAACAAATAGTGGGTTGACCGCAAGGCGTCTAGTTTTGAGGTCTACCCACTATCGTTTCAATCAAAGCCAATCAGAGCTCGACGTCGTTTTGACGTCACCGCAACTCCTGTGCTCGAAGCAGACAACTTTCTCTCCGCATTTTGTTCGAAAGCGGAGCGCAGACGGAGCATGCCCTAAGTTATAGACCTGTCACCGACTGTAGTCATATGTCGCCATGATACACCTGGACGTTCTAGAAGAAATGTATTCACCCGCGTAGCGGCGTCGCAGCCACGACTTCAAAAAACAAACAAAAAAACAAACAGAAACGCGTGTTTGTTCATCATCATCGACTCGGGTCTTGAGAGGATTTGGGTCCTCGAACATAGCACAATTTTATATGGTCCTTCTTTCTGCTCAACTTCAACCGACTATTGGTGCGTACTGTCTCTACGAGTTGGGTCCGAAGGATACCAATGTTCAAGTTTCCATCGTTTAAGTGAAGTGAGTTAGTTTTAGCATTATTGAACGCTTATTTTGTCCGTGTGATCTGAAAATCACATCTCGCAGTTAGATTCAGTACCGTGACTAAAATAACATCCATGATTGTCGCAAACGAATGTAACGAACTTTTTATTCATGATCGGGTTGTGTTCAAGTAAATCGTCGTCCCGGGACAGCGTAATTACCGTTCCTCTTTTTTCTTCAGCCCCGAGAGTCGCGTCTTAAGAAAATATAAATAAATTAAGATTGCATCTATACAGACAATTGTCACCGACCTTTATCTTGTATTTATTTAAAAGCCTTCAAGGGATGCTGAATTTACACTTACAAATACGCAAGAGATTAAGAAATAAGTCGTATACGATCAAAAATACTTCTACATATGTGAATCGAACGCGTGTATTTTGAAGGAATGGCTATAAATGAAGTGTCACTGAACTTGAACGTTGTACAATATTAGGTTCTCTCGTCCGTTGGCGTGTTTATTATTTCCTGTTGTTGTAATTGGCACTCCACTCGGTAAATTCGAAACCACTTCAAATGAAGTGCCAATACCCAGGCAGCACACCAATGTTGGACCTACATTGGGCCAACAATGGCAAACGCTGGCTCCGGAGGTTGGTCCAACATTGGTATTCTGGCCGAGCGCAACTTCTTCCAATGTTGGCCCAGCCATTGGCACCAACGTTGGGCCATCGTTCAACCGATGTTCCAGCCATCATTGGCACCAACGTTGGGCCATCGTTCAACCAACCTTCCAGCCGTCATTGGCGCCAACGTTGGGCCATCGTTCAACCAATGATCCAGCCATCATTGGCACCTTTTTTAGGCCATCGTTAAACCAATATTTCAGCCATCGTTGGCATCCACACTATGTCACTGGCTATGCCAATTTTGGCTTTCACACTAATTCAATGGCTATGCCATCATTGATATACAAGTTCAATCATTGAATAGGCCGTTATCTGCAGTCAAGCTGATTCATTGGCATGTCCCAGTGTTAATGCCATATCTTTAATGCTGGCCATGCAATGATGGCAATGTGTTTAAATCCTGGTTATTCCAACATTGTGTTTTAAGAACCCCTGGCCTGTTTCTTATTAGCAGCCCACTGCAAGAAAAACATTCTGGGCACAAATGGCAAGGTCCTCCTATGCTTTGTGCACTATTTTATCTGGCGAGCAAATGACTAATTCAAGATCAATTAATACTTTTTTCGGGACTTTTATTGAAAGGGGCTAGGGAGGAAGCTCAGCGGGGAGCCTATGCCTGGTCCTGGGGAAGGTCCTGGGGCGAGTCCTGGGGCTGGGGAGCCATTACGGCTTCCGAACGCCTCTTCCTGCAGCTTCCCCTGTCGCAAGACCCTGGCAGCCACTTCAGCACCATTTTTAAGCTGCCGATTCTTCAATTGTTAGCTTCGCACTGATGGTATCTACGAAAAGATCCAAAGGTCAAAGATCAACGCTTTCAAACCCACATTGGTCTTAGTAAAGCACACTCCCAAGCAGCACTTCAACAAATGTTAAGGTTTGAGTGTCCCCTAAAAAGTCCCTCGCTCATGACTATCAGTCCTTGCGGCGTAGCACCCGTGGTAGCCGATGATCAGGGGTCTACGACGTCAGGGTCGAGGTCCGGACGTAGTGACGAGGCAGTGGACCGATGGCCGAAGGCTTGAATCAGGCCCCGTACGCCGGTGGCAGCCTATGACCAGGTGTCCGCCAAGGTCTGGGCCGAAGGACGTAGCGACGAGGCAGTTGGGCGTTGGCCGAAGGCTTGAGTCAGGCTCAGAACGTCTGTGGCACGGAGTGGCAGCGGGTGTTCAACTGCGCCACGCATGCAGTCTTGTCTACCTCCGGAAGGTTGGCGCCCGGACTGCGTGAGAAGTGGGTTGTGGGTCGGGCCTCTTGACGTCTGGTCACGCCGACGGAGGTCCGGCCTGGTCGCGTCTGCACCGTCCTTTGTCAACCGCCCGAATCCCCTCTCGCGCTCCTCGCATGCCCCCACCTCGTCTTCTTCTTTCTCGTCCTCTTCGGCTGGTCGCGGGATCGCTCATCACACCAGACTAAAGCCTGGTTCAGACAGTTGCGTTTGACTGCGTTTTACTGCGTTGCGGCAGCGAGAAACCAGGACATCCCTGCTGCTTATATCGCGTGCCAAGATGATTCCTTGAATTGGATTCCACGCTTCATACGAAGCACAGATGTGTCGGTGACTCGCTTTCGGTACTCGACGCAACGCAGTCAAACGCACTCAAACGCAAGTGTCTGAACCGGCCTTAAAGGGATACTGAACCAAAGAATTTAGTGCCCATAATAAGTGGCGCACGTTCTTTCCACCAGCCAGCAGCCGCCGGTGTGCGCGAGCACACGCAACAAAAATGACGTCACAGACCTCCATTCGTGGTTGAGATGACAGTGAAATGCATGGGCTTCTGACTAAAGGCGCATAAAGACAGGCTTTTGCTTTTCATCTCTACAAGTGAAAGCTACGTGCTTGTTAGACCAATTCATCGCTTACTTTTTACACCAGGCACCACTGTGTAGATGAAAAACTTGTCTTTATTCTCCTTGATCCGAAGCCCATACATTTCACTGTCATCTCAACCACGAATGGAGGTCTGTGACGTCATTTTTGTTGCGTGTGCTCGCGCACACCGGCGGCTGCTGGCTCGTGGAAAGAACGTGCGCCACTTATTATGGACACTAAATTCCTTGGTTCAGTATCCCTTTAAGCCAATCAATTGGCGACGTGCGCGACCGAAAGCGTCGCTGTGGTCGGTCTTTCACGATTGGCCCAAAAGCTGACTATGACGTCGGAAAGGATATACCATTGACGGAAATAAGAAGAATGAAGGAACTTTAATTTCGAAGGTGTTGGCAGTGTTCCTTTGAGAGCGCAATGATTTCAGGCTTCCACCATGCTATTTACAAACACCATCGAACTTGTTGTTCGCAAGGTAATGACGTCACAAGGGGGAACCATAGGAGGGCGCCACCAAAACATCTCGCCGCTAATTACCAACGTTGGTAGGCCACTGGTTAAGACAGGCAATTGGTGGCCAGCTTAAACCAATCGATTGCCAACTTTGGTAACCCGTTGGTTCTATTACAGCTTATATTTCTGAGGGCGTTGTCACTACCGTAGTCAGTACTGCAGTTGCCGTATTTTGTACGCACATTGAAGTCATTTTTCGGCAAGCAGGCATAATGCTCAGCTTCTTCTGTTATAGACCTTTCCAATGTTTACAAATCCACAGCTCAGCGTGCGATCTCCACAGCTCAGCGCGCGCGTGTGCGTCGCTTCGGAAAGCGAGCAAATCACGCGCGATATGCACGAACACTGAAAATGAAACCGGCCAGCAGCCCTTTTCTGGAAAGGTCTATATGTTGCGTGATAACCTTTCTTTGCAGATTGAAATGCACATCAGCTTTATGTCACCTCCTACCTCAAACATAGGGTGTTCGAGATGTTAATTCAACGCAATTTTTTATTCGTGAAGACATGTAATTGCTTAATCAGTCGCTTGATATTTTTTAAGGTTTTATTTTTTTGCTAAAACTATTAGTGCTTTTTATTTATTTTTTTAATTTTGTCCGGTTCAGTCTGAATTATAGGCCGCGTTTTGCGGCTCAGCAAAGCGGGTTGCCTTGAGATTTTCAAGATCACATACAGCTGACAATACACCCGTGTCCTAGGTTGGGGAGGCGGGTGGAAATTTCGGGGTTGAACCTTGCCTCCCCCCCCTCTTTGGAAAGGTTTCCCGGCTGCGTCGCTAAATGGGCATAAGAGAAGAGGCACTATGCTTTTTGCCGTATAAACATATACACAAATCGAAGGAAGCGTGCATTTTGTATTTTGTGTGGAATTTACTAAGCATAACTATCAGTTTTGGGAAGACGCGTGTTAGTTATAGTCGGTGACAGGTGGTAGAAGCTCCTCCCATCTCTTTCCATATTTGTAGATCGAAAGATCAGGAGGAGTCGACCTCCTCCCCAGCGTTTATTTTTAACCTGTCACCGAACACGGTTTTTTTCTGCGTGGATGTTCAAACTTGCTACAGCTCGCAATGCATACGGCGTTCTAATTCAGTTGCTAACTTGCTCTACGTGTGAAAACAGAAGAATCGTTCCCCCTGGAGGCATATAGCTAGAGATTGTTCTCAGCGTGCGCGATCAGCACATTAAAAGAACTAAGCCAATTATATATAACATTGGTAAGCCACTGGCTAAGACAGGCCAATGTTGCCCAGCCTAAGTCAATCTATTACCAATGTCGGTAATTGATTGGCTTAAGCTGGCCAACATTGGCCTTCTTAGCCAATCGATTACCAATGATGGCAACTCATTGGCTAACATAGACCAATGTTGGCCAGCCTAAGCCAATTGATTAGCAATGTTCGTAACCAATTGGCTAAGACAGGCCAATGTTGGCCAACCTAAGCCAACCAGTAGCCAACGTTGCTAAGCCGTTGGCTGAGGTTGGCCAATGTTGGCCAGTCTAAGCCAATCGATTGCCAACGTTGGTAAGCCATTGGCTGAGGTAGGCCAATGTTGGCCGGCCTAAGCCAATCGATTACCAACGTTGGTGAGCCGTTGGTCAAGTCAGGCCAACGGTGGCCAGTATATTCCAGTGTACCACCAATATTGGTTCTACGATGGCCACATTGGCCCAATATTGGACCATTATTTGCCAATTGAATACCAATGTTGGCCCGACGTCGTGTGCTGTCTGGGTAAGCTTCCAAGGTTCTCGAATATTGAGTAGTCATTGGCACCCCATAAGATAAAATGGATACCATTTCCAATGAAATGCCAATGGGCCTCCAGAGTTGTCCAGTAGTGGGCAGTCATTCGCACTCCATCGAAAAAAAATTAATACCAAGTTCTAATGGGTTTCCAATATTGGACGTTATTGGAGAGTCATTGGCATTCTTTCCAATGAATTGGATACTATTTTCAATCTTGTTTTATAAGTTTCTCCTCTCGCTCGCTATTGGGGAGTCATTTACAATAATTTTGATAAACTAAATGCCATAATCAATAAGCTTTCAAATTGTTTATATAATTATACACAATTGCTAATTTACCGTGTGTACTGAATCACTGTTTTCTAATCGTCTTGAAAGGTTGAACATATTTTACGTTTGTTGTTTAACTGATTACTTATTGGTAAATTTCTAAGGTTGCAAAATAATAAAAATTCACAGCGTAACCGGGATCTTGGTGTCCTGTTGCCTTTCGATATTCACGACATCAGAAGTTGTTTGAGCAACGTGAGTTTAATACCGCGTTAATATCGGACCAATTTATATACTGCATTGGCGTTTCCACGAAACGTTGTCGGATCTCTAGCTCAAGCGTCAACCTCTTTGTTCTAGCTTATGACAAAACTAGGTAAGACGTTCTGTACACCATGATATTTTGTCAGAGACTTGTGGCCTAAACGCAACAGTATATAGCTGCGCCGTAAGTGAATCGGAAACCCCACTCTCCACCGCAGCGTCACGTACTAATGCTCAAGGCTGGCTGCCTGATCAACTTCTAGTTCGGCTATAATGAATGTGCAATGCCGGGCTACGTGTCAAGTCCCCCGAAGCTCGGCAATATTACAAAATTATTCCGAAATGCGCCATGAGTCGAGCCTGCCGCCAATCTGAGGCACGCCAGGTGCCATGTGTACATTGCGCGCGAGTCCCGGCCCTTTTAAGGCACAGCTCTCAAGCGCCCGTTTCCGTGTTTCGCGGCGTCGCCGTCGGCATAACCGCTCTAAATTTAGCAGAAAAATTGACGTCACGTTACCTTAACACCAATTCAGTTCCCCGCTAGATTTAGCGGGGAATTATTTCAAAGCAAACTTTGATTACAGTGGCTAATCGCGCTTTTTGAAAGTCATAAAGATCACAGCAGAATCTGATTTTCAGCGTCATCACAAGTAGAGCACCCACATCTGACTTTTTTATTCACATATTACCAGCTTTCAACTTACTTGCCAAGTATATCCGAAAGTAATTCAATTGCTTTTTCAAAGTATTTGTACTCTACTCAAGATAGTTCGTAATAAAAGTAACTTGAATGTTACTATAAGTGCATTTTCAAATGGGCATTTAGTTTCTTATCATAAATTCTTTTTTTTTTAGTATATTTGGTACAACACTACCTTCGGTTACCACCTGACCCCGACTCATGGCTCCATTCCTCAAGACTGTACATCGTCGTCTACATCCGCACAACTGGATCATCACAGAGGTGACGGTCGACCGCTTCTTCGACACCGTGGAGTGACTTTACGTTTTATTATTCCCTCGGTTCGTCAGAGTAACATCGCCAACAGCTCCAAACGGTCGTCTGCTCCTAAACAACGTATAGGAACCAATGGCCGCACTGTTTTGCGTTTTTTTTTTCTCGAATATTTTCGATGTGTTATATGAGTCAACACTCATACCGTCACCGATAACGGATCGATATGTCTGCCCTCAGTCGGTCTCCTCTAATCACGGGAAAAGTCCCTCCTACGCGTAAAGCACAGCATAGAGTATATGGAGCTTCTCCGCAACGCCAAAATCAAAAACACATTGAG
Source organism: Ixodes scapularis (assembly GCF_016920785.2). NCBI lineage: Eukaryota > Metazoa > Arthropoda > Arachnida > Ixodida > Ixodidae > Ixodes > Ixodes scapularis. The sequence goes on from NW_024609884.1 coordinate 87,262,515, forward strand.
TAAAAAAAAAAAAAAAGTATTTATAAATTATTTTGTTTTGGTTCCAGGCGTGATTAAAATCCACCGCGGTCAGCCACGACATACCCGCAAACATTTTATTCCCAAAAAACTCGTTTTTTTTTGTTGTTTTTTTGTTTTGACGTATGTTTATTCTTTCGAAGCTCGGTTTTTACACAAGCAGAGGTATACTTCCAAGCAAACTGAGCAGAGTCTGTCTCTCATTAAATGCAAATGCACTTCGTGCTCAAATATGGTATTAAGTTCCTCATTTCTTGTGCGAATCAAAAGGAAGCACTGTAAATATAAAAACAAGAAAGTTTTTTTTTTTTTTTTTTTCATATGCTAACTACTTCTAGGACGGCCTAAATCTTGATATATGGAAAACGTTGCATCTTTTTTTTTTTTTCTTTTTTTCTTCGGATGAGGGACGCGTTTTTAAGCTAACGTTCTTGGGAGAGGAAGTGAAAAATAAAATATAAATCTCGTAATATGAAAAAAGTTTCATCTTTCTTAGTCGAGTTGGAGGCGCACTTTTAAGGAAACGTTCTCAGTGAATTATTCGGCAAGTACAAACTTTCTCTCTCTCTGCCTACGGAGCACTATGTGCACTTCTTCCAGTGCCGATCTGGCCACCCCACCGGCAATGACTGCTTAGGCTACCCCTCCAATGAGCACACACACATACTGGTCCTGTCCCAGGGCCTCAACCTCCCTCACCCGTCTCGCTCCTTTCCTTCTTCCCTTCTCAGTCCCCTATTCCTGGGCGAGTTGAGCCGCTCACCTAAAGGATCTACAATCCACCCTGCGGTCACTCCTCCATTGCCCTCATGAAAATATACCCCCATCCTCGGACGCCAGCGACCCCACGAAAGACGAGGACAGCGCATCCTCATCCTCCGATGAAGATTAAAAACGACTCGGACTTTAGTCGTGTAATATAGTTTATTCCCTCTCTCTCTCTCTCTCTTTCAGAAAAACAAAAACAAAATATCAGAAAAACGCTGGGCATTGTGGATAAAAACAAAATAGATGGATATATCTATTTGAAAGGCGCGGTGCGGAGTATACGAAAAAAAAAAAAAAAAAGATCAACGAACGCAAATTTTCTGCAATGTATAACCCATCGACCTTCAAAAACAGGGAGTAAAAAGAGTGACAGAAAATAAGAGATCATATAGCCGTCACAAAGTAATCCTCACAAATGCTTTTAAATCAGCCTGGGAGAATGTATTCGCTATGGTTCTCGAAAGCATCGCTAAGCACACTGTAAGAAATGCCTGCGCGTCTACTTACCCGCAAAACACTCAAAGTGCCAATCTCTGTGATCTAGGAAATTAGCTCAGCGAATGATGAGGCGGGACATCCGTTTAGACCTCAAAATGAAGTCTGCGCTGTGGCATTACTAAATGCAAGCATGACGTTTTGCATTGCGTAATGCCAGAGCGCAGCGCAAGGCGAGTCCTGAGCCCGTTATGATGGCAACCAAAGAGCGCATTAGCCAAGCGCCGGAGAGCCAGTCGCGAAGTAATAGGCGTGGACGCGATAAATCACGCATTTTTAAAGCTGTCAGTGACAATGAGAACGCCACAGAGGGAAATACGAAACAAGAGTTGTTGGTCAGCGATGTGCGAGGGTCCCTTTTTTTGAGTGCTTGTGCCCCAAGTGTGAGTGCATGTCGTGTGCGTTATTACCTCGAGAACCATTCTAATATCAACGATAAAATAAAGCGGAAAAGTTACCTTTTCGGCTTGTTTGCAATCATTTCTCTGCACACCATTTTGGTGTAGTCGCAGGATTTCAATGCGCCCCGCTTTTATGAGTCCTGTCTATTACATCTTTTTTTACTAACCCACTTGGCTCCAGTACACCCTTGTGGAAGGGTGTACAGCAGGCATTACACCCTTCTAAAAAGGTGTACTGTGAAATCACTTTCTTATTTAAGGGTGTGAGCACTTACACCTTTTTTTTCGAGGGTGTGAGCAATTACACCTTTTTTCTAGGGCTTTCTTGTACGCCAATATAGGTGTTAGTTATGCTTCAGGAAATCACCTATAAGGGTGTGAAAACGTTTAGTGCGAAGGGTGTCGAAAGCGGACCTTCGGCTGTAAAACGAGCCGGAAAATTCGGCATGGAAAGCTCAAACTTTCACCGAATGTGCATTGAGCAGGTCAGTTTTACTGTCTGTAATTTCAAAGCGTAATCCTGCCTTCGTAAAAAAAAAAAAAAAAATGAACGCAAAAAATTTGCCAAAGTCAAGGTTGGACGCGTTCGCAGACGACCGAGCCAGCGACGCTCGCTGCGCCATCTGCCAATACGGGCAGCGAGCAGACGACGCATGTTGCGTGCTCGCTGCGCCAATCAGGAGATGAGGCCACAAGCAAATCGGGTCGCTAACTTGGTCGTCTGCGAATGCGCCCAACCTTGACTTGGCAAGTTTTTCAATCTCGTTTTTTAGGGGAAGGAAATTACGCCTTGAAATGTCACATGGTAAAAACTGACCTGCTCAGTGCACATTCGGTAAAAGCTTGAGCATTCTATGTACAGGCGCCAACTTTTCCGGCTCGTTTTACAACGGAGGGTCCGCTTGAGAAATCCTATAGATAAAATACCGCGAAAACAAGCGCTCCCAATTCAATCACTTCGCAGACCCATGCATGGCCCGTGCAGAAAACCCGCACCCTAAAAGAAAGGGGCCTGCGAGTTCGTTTTTCTGTAGAACACGAGACAGTCAATCACGGCTAACAACAGAGGGATCCCATCGAATGATGATGCTCAGACTTTAAATGATATCGCAGCTTAAAAAAAATAATATGTGCATAGGGACATTGAGCATGACCTAGTCGTAATATGAGCGTCGTCATTCTTCGGGATCCATCTAACGTTCCCCGTGATTGGCTTTCTCCGTGTTCCACAGGAAAGTGAACTTGCAGACCTTTTATTAGAGTGCTTGGAACACTTCACGGTCCAGGAGCCCGAAACTCGTCAAACACAAAGTTGGGGCCGAAAGTTTGCGGAGCGCGCTGATTGGACGTCGGCGAAAAAAGCGCCCCGTCATCGTCGCGATAGGCAAATCGGTGCGCTCCGTCAACTTCGGCCCCAACTTTGTGTTTGACGAGTTTAGGGGCCCAGGGGTACGATTTCGGTCACCGCAAGATCTAATTTGCCTTTTGCGAAGCGAGCGAAGATGTTTGTGGTCCCGGTTGGCCTGTTAACGCGAGCAAAGAACGTGGTTCTCCCGCTACGAAGCGTCATTGGGTTTACTACAGTTGATCGAATGCCATTTCATCGAAGCAGGTTTTAGAGAATGGCTACGCTTTATCGAAGCACGGTTTAGGGAAAGCAGAGCCTCAGTTTAGACTCAAATGCCGTTTATCGAAAAGGGAACGCTTTTTTTTTTTTTTTTTTTAAAGGCTTTCCTACTTCTCGCGTGTATCACTGGTGCGCGTGTTAAGCCATGCGCCCCGCTGCGCTCCCGCCGCTTCGCGGCGGCAGTCTGCGGCGGCTCATTACAAAAATGTTAACTAACCTGATTTACCCGCACACGCCGCTTCGCGGCGGCCGAATTCGCTACAAGGAGGCTCATCGACATTTTTTCTAAACTGGGCTCTCTATAAATGCCTTCAATAAGCCGTGTTCGGTAAAACGACGTTCGCTAAAACGAGCTTCTCTAAACCGCATGCCTCCGAGCGTCATTTGCAGACGAAAATAATAATAAAAAAAAGAGATTGTAGGTCGTCTGCTAACGGAGGGCAAAAAATGTTGATCGCCTGCTACGAACCAGGCGCCGCTGCGGAGTGAGATCGGACGCTGACGGAAATTGTGATCGTCTGCTATTTCATGTTGGAAGTCAGTGACAACCCGCACTTTTTTTGCAAACCTCAAGTTGTTTTCCTGCCGTTCACAAGCTCACATCTACCGGTACATGAAGGAGTACTGGACCAGCATATCGGAGGCCACGAGACCTTTCTCGCTATTTGGGATTTGGGGAGGCGATCTCGCCAAAATTTTGCGTGATTTTAGACTCGCGAACGGGTAAAAAAATGTCAGTTCATTACTTGCAAGCTGTGGCGCTACGTCCAATCAGAGGCCGATAACGCTCTCACTCTCACCTTCACTAAAATCTGATCAAGGGGTCCGTTCACAGTGAATGGACAGATCGTTTTTCGCGAAGTATTATGGGCTGGCACTTCCGAAAATTGTTGAAATCTTTCCCTCTGAGTCTAAATTGGGACCGTATTTTCGGCCTCTATCATTCGCTGGACACGTTTCACAGATCACTGTAATTGGACCACAGACTGGTGTGCGGTAAAGTAGCCGTGTAGACATTCATGCAGTGTTCAAGGTGTCGCGTGCATCGGGAAAATAATGGGGCGTGGCCAGCCTCGTTGTCGCTGGACAGCCGGATTGAAGCATCAATCGGTTGGAGCAGTCAGCAAAAAAAAAAAAAAAAATAGCCAGGCTATTTATGATGTCAAGCAATTATAATTACCCGCTTTCATTTTGCGGAATTTGTTTTCTGTAAGACAAAAAAAAATTACTTAAGAGTCCTTCTTGTTCGTGTTATAATGACCATAATGTAGAAACAGCGAAAGAAACATGGACGGAGCAGAAGAAGCACGCCAACAGAACGAACGCTGTTTCGCAAGTTTCTTCTGCTCCGTTTGTGTTTATTGCCCTGTTTCTAACATATGAACAACGAATACCCAACGCTAGACGTTAGGGGAGTGTGGGGAGGAATAGGACAGTTTTCACACCATAATTTTTTGTGTTGTTTAATGACGCACATAAACTTTTTAATAGTCCTAAATGTACGGTAGAAAACCCTTCACATCAGCTGAACATCACGTTTGTCGTAACTTATCAAGAAATGTAAAAGAAAAAAATTACACGAATATAATTGTATTTAATTCCAATCTCCCCCTAGGGATAAATGGGACACATGCAATGTTGCGCTAAAAACTGTAGGGGAGAGTGGGAAGGAATAGGACAGCTTTAACAGTTCAAATTTTTAGTAGTTTAATGGTCCCATAGGAACAAGTTTAATGGTCCTAAATATAGCTTGAAAGACCCTTCACATCACCTAAACAGCACTTTGTCCTAACTCTTATATAGAAATCTAAAAAAAAAAAAAAAAATTACTAGAACAAAAATGTGTCCCATTCCACTCTCCGTCCCGGGAGGAATGGGAAACATGCAAGATTGCGATAAAAATTGTACTATACTCCGTGACAATTTTTTTTTGGCAATGCAGTGGAAGGGACAGGCACGCGTTCCCTCTCCCGTTTTGAGCGCTGAATAAAGCTGTGCGAGAGCGCTCGTTCTCTCCCCGGAAGTGCCAAGAAAAGTTGTCCTCGAGCATAGTGATGTCTTCAACAGGCATTATGTTCCCGATCGCAGTCGTATTTTTCTTCCAATTATCTGTGGTTTTGGAGCGGAGAATAAGAGTGCGGTAACATTTCACAGAAAACAAGTGATTGGTGGCCTAAATGCAATATGAACTAAAATTAGATGATTCACTTATTACAGGTCAATCTAGTTGATCTACCAGTCAGAACACCAATCTCTAGAAAGGAAGAACTGAGACGCTTTCCCGTTCCTCCCACCATATCACTGTCCCATTCCTCTCAAACTGCCTTGCACATGGCAAGTTTCCGATTGTGGCAACATGTGAGATGTTAATCTGAAACTAGGGGTGGTTAAATGCAACCTATTAACACATCTTTTCAATGTTAGTTTACTACAGTCTTTGGCTAAACCGTTCTGGTTGATAAATCGAGCAAAAAGAACTTGCGCAACTCACATTTGAATGTCGAAGTAGCCTAAACTGACTAAAATTGTGTAGACCACGTCAAGCAGTTACACCAATAGTTTAAAGTACCGCTACCACGACGGTCATCAATCTAACAGTTCATCAACGTTTGGGAACTATTCATTGAAGAAACATATTGACTGTCGCACTCCTCCCTACGTCCCATTGCTCCCCACTCTCCTATACTTCAATTTATTATAATGAATTTTTTCGCCTATTGGAAGGACCACTTATTGTCTGGAGAAGACCGATAAATGACGAGAGGATTTTTAAAGGGACAAGCGATACTGCCTCAGAGTGAATCTCCGTCAGTATTCACTTAATGATGCCTCAGAGTGAATCTCCATCAGTATTTACTTAATGAATACCCCATTTTTCCTCTAAAAGCTGACATGACAATACGATGCCGAAGATAGTTGAAAAAAAAAATCTCTAATCGTTCTAGAAGAAGGGGAATTCTTAAAGCTTTTAAAGCTTAATGAACATATGAAGAACGAGAAATATTTATATAAAAAAGAAAGGAACGACAGGGAATCACACTGTTACGTCAAGGATTTGAGTAAAATTGTTATCATCTGCCTATTTAGTGAAGATGAAATCGCTTTGTAAATTTTGCAATTTCAGAGTTCTCTTTAAAAATTTATATATACGAGGGCAGGGTTGGGCAGAAATACTCTAAAATGTATTTGGAAATACAAATACTGGGATGCATTAAAATAGTAGCTAAAATACTGATACTAAAATATATCTGTAAAAATGTATCGCGATACTTATCGGAAATACATTTTAAATAGAGGCAAAAAGTATTTGAAAATACAAATACAGGAATACATTTTAGAAAGGGGAGAAATACAAATACAGAAATACTGATAGTGCAATACATTTTTCAAATTTGTTTGAGACGTTAACTGAGAAGAAGCTTGAAGTTTGAAGTGGAAGTTTTTGATCCCGAAATAACTTTCCCGTAGGCTTGGCACTATGCCTTGAATGTAGTGGTTTCGGACGGCGAAAATTTTTTAATGGGCTTAAAAAAACGTTCCATCAAAGACTGACCGCGGTCCTTTCCCTAACATCCTGTCTGTCTGACGAGGGATGCGAAAATATTTCGACCTCTAAATAAATTCGATGTCACCCTAAATCCATCAGAACGTCACAACGCCCCTGTCCAATAAGGATGCCCCTTTCAACATTCATCATATGACGTCACGGTGGAATGAACTGGTATTCTTTACCTGTAGTTGTCATCTTGAACCTGAAACTTTACCACGCTGCTGTATGAAAGGACAATACGTACTTTCGTTGTATGTTACCTCGTTGAAGATCGTGCAGGCAGTGTATTTGAAATTTTCGAGAATAGTGGACCACCTGAAGCACGCTGGAACACATGTCTTATCGTCTGTTATGGTTGAAAAAACGATATGGTGGCATCCCTGTTGTAAAGGTCTTTCTGCCGACCCTCCGCCACCGACGCATGAAAATAAGTCCTCAAGTCTCGCCCAGCATCATCCAAACAGAGACCTCGTGGATGGCGACCTGATATTGCCATGGTGCAGGCTCTCCGAGATACAGCGCGCTCGAGACGAGTCGCAGGGTAGAAAGTCTGGGTCGGCACTGCAAGGCCACGTCTGGCCTCCTTCCTGGGTTTCGGATCACCAGAGCAGCGGGTCACGTTTACGTCGGCTGATGACGTACCCTTAAGCCGTGAAATATTACGGGCGCAGCCGCAGACACATTCGAATATGTGTTAAACTTTACTGCGTGAGTCATCCTACTATTTCAAGCCAACTACCGCCAGGCTCGTGCTGCAACGGACTGTGACTCAGCTTTGCCGGCTGGATGTACTGTGCACGCCGAGGCAAGCGAGACGGATAGCAGCGGGCATTGGAAGCCAGGAAACAATGACTCAAGAAATCCCTACCTAAGGAACTGCGGCAGACGATGCTCTGACTCCACTCCTAACACGCCACCTGGTTCGAGTCCCCGACTACGCAACACTTCTCAGAAAAGAGAATAGAACGCGTAGAAAAATAGTTTGGAGAATCGAAAGGAACCTTGGTCAGCATAGTAACAATGCCCCAGTATCACCTTCAACCTGGTGTCCTCAGAAGTGAAAAAAAAAAAAAAAAAAAAAAAAAACAGAAAAAAAAACGTTTGGACGTTTTTTTTTTTTTTTTTTTTTTTTTTTTGAGGGGGGGGGGGGGAGTATTTCTCAAGAAATGTAACGAAATACATTTCATTCTGATTGTATCGCGGTACAAAGAAACATACCAAATGTATTTCGATACAGGAATACAGATACTGGTGAAAAAAATGTATCGCGATACAGAAATACAGATACGAAATGTATTTCTGAAATACTATCGCGATACATTTGTATCGCGATACTGCCCAACCCTGTACGAGGGTGGTCCGATAAGTACTTAGTCTACAAAAGAAAAACGAAAATTTTGGAAAAGTGTCGATTTATTTTTCAATATAGACGCCTTTTACTTCGATACACTTGACCAAGCGATGCTCCAACTTCTGTAACCCATCTGAAAAATACGTTTTCTCAAGGTCTGGAAAGTAGGCTTCCGTGGCGGGCGATGGCCTCCTCCTTCGACTCAAATTTCTGCCCGGCGAGTGGCTTTTTCGAGTTTGGAAACAAAGAGAAGTTGCACGGGGCCAAATCTGGAGAATACGGTGGATGGGGCAGCAGTTCGTCGCCGAATTCGACCAATTTCGCCGTGGCGAGGGCGGAGGTGTGAGCCGGTGCGTTGTCATGGTGGAAGAGCACTTTTTTCTTCGCCAAATGGGGCCGTTTTTTCCGCAATGCGGGGTCGGATCGGCCCAATAATTCGGCATAGTACAGCTCTGTGACCGTTTTTCCTTCTCCAGGTAGTCGATGTAGATCACACCTTGTGAATCCCAGAAAACAGTGGCCATCACCTTTCTGGCCGATAGGACAGTCTTCGCCTTTTTCGGAGCACGTTCGCCGGTTGAAGTCCACTGTTTCGACTGTTCCTTGGTTTCTGGTGTGTACCGGTGGATCCATGTTTCGTTGACGGTCACGAAACGACGCAGAAACTCCTTCGGATTGCGCTTAAACAGCGTCAAACACTGCTCTGAGGTGGTCTCACGGTTGCGCTTGCTGTCCGGAGTGAGCAAACGCGGCACCCATCGCGCCGACAGCTTTGAGTGAGCAAACGCGGCACCCATCGCGCCGACAGCTTTCTCATGCCCAAAATTTCATGCAGGATATGACCCACGCGGTCTTTTGAGATGCCAACTGTCTCAGTTATCTCGCGCACCTTCAATCGGCGGTCTGCCAATAAGAGATCGTGGATTTGTGTCACATTATCCTCCGTGGTAGCCGTCTTCGGGGCACCTGGGCGTGACTCATCAAAAACCGACGTGCGACCACGCTGAAGCTCGTTAAACTAATTTTAGACGGGTGCCATTGAACGAGAAGAGTCACCGTACACAGCATCCAAGCGCTCTTTGATTTCACTGCGCGATTTTCCTTCCAAAAACAAGAATCGAATCACCGACCGATATTGCTCTTTTTTTCATTTTTCTAAAATTCGCGGACACGCCCGCTTCCACATCCGGTCGAAATAAAACTACGAGTTCGATTCGGTTGAAATTTCGATAGTAGCCGTCTACGAGAATGTGCTACACAATAGTAAATTTTTCTTGCGATAGTGGCGCCGTCGGGCGGTGAGGCTATGTACTTATCGAACCGTCCTCGTATATATATATATATATATATATATATATATATATATATATATATATATATATATATATATATATATATATATATATATATATATATATATATATATATATATATATATATATATATATATATAATTGCTTTTCTATCCTATTTTTGCCCACCACACCCGAGGATATCACGGCACTATGGTAACTTAATGCATTCGTTTTCGGGTAAGTTTTCACAAATCAAGGTGAAAGCTCGCCTATTCAAAGATCTCCCGCATGGAACGACCTCGAACCGAAGGCAACAGCAAAAAGAGCGACAAATGCTCGCCTACGTCGATGTTCCGCGCAAACGCGCAAGGCACAGATACTCCTTTAACAAGTTGAGAGACGCGAATGGTGACGAAGGGGCAAAGGACAATCAGTATAGCGTCCGATAGGAGCTGCGGCGCGCCTTCTCGAAGGTGTACTGCAGCCACTGCGTTTCGCAGTAATGCCCCCGCAGAGCGGCCTACGCGCAGCTCGCGCAGCTCGCGAAGCCCACAGCTGCGACCATGCCGTCACGCTTGAGGTCAAGTTTCATCGGAGCATGCCTTTTCCCCGCACGCCCACGCAACGGCATACTCTTTGTGCTCTCTGAACACGCTTCGAGTGCTCTCGGAGCGTTTGTTGCGTGCTTTTGTATACCGCAATTGCTTTCTGCCACGCCTTCGACGGTGCTCTTTGTTCTGCCACGCATAGCGCGGCCTGGTGAGGTCGGCAGATACGCTGCAGGCCCGGCGGACATCGGCCGGGGCTTAATTAAGCAGCGAACCGACCTCTCCGGTTACGGCACAAAAACGCAGTTCCTGCATGATTTCGGGGGGCCATTACGATAGGTGGGAGTCGCGTTCGGGGCCACCTGCGGCAAAACTCCCGTAATTATAGTCGAGCGTGGCACACCGTCAACCGTGCGAGAAAACAAAAAACGCATGCTCGCTGGCGCGTTGACAAAAACCAACAATAAGAATCCGTATCCGACCTGCAGGACAAAAAGACCGCAGGACAAGCCGAAATTCCTTCCATCGCGTTTATCTGTTTCTTCTTCTAGGCTGCTAATAATGGTAGTCTGCGTTGCTGCGGTGGTGCCGCGACTCCTAGTTGTTGTTTTGTGCGGTCGTTGTAATTGTGTCGAATGCAAGCCGCAAAGCAAACGCGACGGGGCAGCTTACTTTCGGAAGTTGCTCCTGGTTCGAGGTAATTGCCGGCGCTTTAACTGGCGCGAGGTGCGGCGCTCCAGCCTCCCTCGGGGGCAGTATTCAGCGATCCATGATAGGCTGGCCAGGAATCGCGGTGACGGCGCTGCAGACGGCCTGGTCGGACGCTCGGCTTGTTTGCGCGCGACGGTCACCGCCACGAAGGAAGGAAAAAAAAATGATGTACCGAGCGACAACGAGAATTGTGCCGCCGAAAAAACAAGCGTAACCGACTGAGACGCCGCCCACGCGGTCGAGGCGGCAGCCAAAACCACACACACACACACACGCTGTCTTGTCTTTATCATTCTGATTAACCCGGGGAGGAGATTATGTTGCGCCCCTGCATTATTTTTACATTATGTTTTGTTACGCTTGCATGGGGGACTTTGGGGTGGTTTCGGACGCGTTGAACGCACAACACGCTCGTGTGTGTACCCCTATAGTTGATCAGAATGATGAAGACAAGTTTACATTCATTCGGGACTCGCGACTGCGTAAGATTATGAGGGGTATGCTTCTTCGTTGGAAATCCAGCTTCGCGCGCCGAGGGTCTTCTTCTACCGCAGGCTAGTGTGTCATAAAAGGCAGAAAGAGAGTCACGTCTCCAAAAGTGAAAGTCGTAAAAATCGCGGAGCTCTGTTTTCAGCGATACCACTGCGTAACCAAGTGATTTCCATCGGGGAAAATCCCGTTTGCCTTCCACGCGTCGCCGAGGATCTCAAGACAAAAGCGCAATCTGCTCAGTGCGATCGCTTGTTGAGAAGAGTGTACGGCAGTGCGGATAAAAGGCGGCGGCACGCGAGCGTGTCCAGCAGGCCGGCAAGGTGGGCTTCCCTCGCAGCTCTCTTGGGGATTAACGGCCGCCCCAGCGGCTCCTCGCGCGCTCCTCTTCCACCGGCGCGCCGACGAGAACCACATAAAGGACGGGGGAGACCGACTCGGCAGTGCTCTCGGATGCGACCCGAGGGAAGCCGACCTTAATCCGTGTGATGCAAAAGTAATTTGTTTTATGGAAGTTTGGACTGCGGCCAAGGGAGCCCGCCTTAAGGGGCGCCCCATGCCTTCGCCGTAGATGAGATGTTTGGCCGGTCCGTACTCTAGGACCGCTAGCCCAGGGTATCTTTAGTAACGTGGGTCTCGTAGTATTGGGCGCGTTAAGTCCGCGCTCCTTTACTGCTATACTCCGACGCCCCGAGTTGCATACTCCGAGCGCAGCAACTAAACGGAGCCCAGAGTACAGGGGCGCGACACACCGAAACTATCGACGAGACGCATGAGCCACTTCCGGCCGCACGTTTACGACGAACCCGGCTTCTTTTTTATACGAGTGGCAGAAGCCGAAATTATTTCCAAGATAAATTAATTAAGACATCTGTGAAGATACATAGTGTAAATAAAAAAAACTTGCGGTGACGTTAACAACTTTCTACGAATGTTTTAATATTCGTGAGAGGTTTGAAGACTCGCTTCGAGCACATATGAGGAAAAATGCCTTGACCGATCTATTTATTAATCATGCATGCTGTTCAGATTTAAATGAACGACCATATTCTTGAACCCCCTTGTCGACACAGGAAACTGTCGAACTTGTCAGATGTTCTGTGGTTCCGTCTTGCAGCGCCAGGCGGAAGCCGTCCATGTGCGCCGTTACCGGCGCACTACCGTTCAATAGAGAGCACGCCAATTTGTTTTCAGGCGAGATGCATGAACAAACCTCTTCCGCAACGCTAACTGATATGTTTCGGTCTTCCAATCAAAGTATCTTGATTCGCTGGGCCATTCTAGAAAGGGCAGCGATCCGACTGTCTTCTCGTGTCGACAACTTTTCTGTCGCCGAGCTATGGGCACGCTATTCGCGTCTCCGGCTGGTTGCTCGCCCTCCAGCGGCGGAAACGGGCCGAAGCCGAAGTCGAGTGCTCAAGAAGTTCTCGTTTCCAATCCATGAGCCGCGCGCAACTGTCGTCAGGTGGGTGCTTTCGATCCCACAGTTACGTCATCGAGCTTTGCGAAGGCAAGACTGAAAGAAATAGTTCCACTTCATCCTCGCAGTTTCACCGCCGCAAAGAAGCTTCTGAATCAGTGGCGGCCTGTGCGAGTATACTTGGGCCAGACTAGGACCAGTAAGCCTCGGAAAAGTCATGAACATTCCAACCCGATATCGTTTCATGACACCTTTAATGGTTTGCATTGCTGCTGAAGGCAGGCGCATCGAGCATTTTCTTTGACTTTGCCTTGCAGACAGACGCAATTTATTGATTGTTGCTAAAATATATAGATTTGCGACTGAAAGAGTAAACCAGACTTTCCCATGGCACATTTTATTTTGGATAGTTTTGGTCAGCACTGAATACCCATTCGGCGCCGACATAAGTGCCTAGGCTCACACGTTTGTATCCCTGTAAAACGGGCAAATGTGACTACAGAGACTGTTTCAAACAGTATACGTTATCATCAGCAATGATAGAATATTAAGAAAACACTGGGAGCATAACAGCATTCATGAAATTTTTGCAACGACGGTTCGCTGCGACTAAGAGAAGAACGTGATTAGAAACATATGTTCAACTAGAACGCAACTAGGCGTACAACTGTAACACCTTCTTGCAACCTGCAGTGCACTGCAAGAAGCTAGACATGCTGTTTATGCCGTGGACTCTGGATGTTGGGGCCACGGAACACCGACCGCAATCAGCTCCGGCGCGCTGTGACGCAAAATAGTGGCGCAAATTTTGTCATTAACACGTAACCCCCGGCGTCAAACGAGCTCTGTTCATCCGGCGAGCATAGCGTGTTTGGTTTCGGTATCGACAGACTTCCAGTCCAAAATATGACAACGAATAACTCCAACTGCGTACTCGATCCAGGATTTTTAAAAACTGGGCTAGCCTTCAACATTGATTGCCTTCATTTCTTCATTATAAACATGTGTCCTAGAATGTCTAAAATGAAAAAGTAATTACTAATTTTTTCTTAATCAGCGATCTTTTAGTTGCATTACTTCTTGACCAGGGTGTCCACATGGTCGTGTAACTCACCTACACAAGCCGCATTTGTGCAACTTTCACGGCTTATTTACAGTAAAAATTGCATGGGATAATAAAAAAAAAACACCTCGTATATTGAAAATCGGCAGACGTTTTACGGTGCTTTTTTGATTGGTGTGTATCGACGACTTATTTTGTTCATCCGCAAAAAGGAAAAAAAATACTGTTATTATCAACGAAAAGAAAAAAAAAACTAGTAAAAATTTAAAGATTTTGCTTGTAAGGGTTTTAATGTTTAATTTAAAAATTAACCTCTATAACGCTTTGCGCTTACTATAATGCGAAAGTGCTTGCGATCGACGGACAATGAGGCCGAACACTAGTGTGGGCAAACGCGGATGTGTTTGCAAACATCTCCTGTTGGTCCATGGAGAAGTGAACTCTGGAGAGATAGACGCATATGTGCCGTATGGCACAGTGACTGCGAGACGCTAATACATGTATATTAGATGGCATGGGGCTTTGTCCTGCCCTCCCTGAAGGGGTAACGGATTTGGTAGGAGCGCAGGGTTTCGCTGGCGAATATGGAAGGACGAAAGAGTGAGGGATTCAAATCACAAGATGGAGGTTTGAAGACCACTGGAGAGGGTATGGAAAAGAATGATAATACAAAAATTGGTGTTGTAAATGATGATTTAACGAGACGGAATTTATAGCAAAAATATAAGGCGGAAGGTGTAAATGTTTCTAGGCTACGTGGCCTAAGCTACTGCCCGATAGAAAGGGTGTCACAAATACTATCCACCCATTCATCCATCCTAATACAAGACATACGAGTATGCTCGCTGGAAGTGCTTAGGTCACCTTTACGATGCCTCGCAAGAAAAAAAAGAAAAAAAAAAGCAGTCTGAAGAGGGCAAGGCTGAACAGAAGCGGCGTCCCACAAAGGCTCCGCGTGTTTCGTCGTGGCAGTGAGGTGCCGGAAAACAGAGAACAGCGTTTGGCTGGCGGCAGGGAAGCAAGAGGGGCTCGTTCGGCTGCCACTAAAGACTGAGTGAGAAAACGAGGTTCGTCTCAATTTAATCAGCTGAGTATGACCTCCATTGAAGAAATATCGAAATGCTACCGCATTTCGACGTAGTCTCCAGCGAAGCACCGCAGACACGCAGCTTGTCTTGGCATCATATCCATGTGACAACAAAAAATAAAATCGTTCCCAAGCAAAATGTTTCCACCGCGAGGAAGGCAAGGCGCTCTTGCTTCTTTCGCGGGATTCGACTCATAACTGCCGCCAGTATAGATTCGAGGACAGACGTCCGACCCTGACCAAGATATATCAATGATACTGTGACAATCTGTGGTGAGCGACTGACTGACCTAACCATCGTTTATCTATTTTTACATACTGCACACCCAGTGGGGCTATGGCAGGAGTGGGGTTATATGCAGACAGTCAGGACACCGCAATCAACCACTATCAACGGTACACCGAAATTCTTGTGGTCGTAGTGACCGGGCGTTTCCTGGTGACAGATTCCAATGTCCAGTGGTGACTCTACTGGTTCGGGACTGGCAGGGTGCTTGGCCCTAGGTAAGATTACGCGCCTTTTGAGCCTACGATGGTCCGCAAGGGACGCGCCACCGGAGACAGTGTGTCCCGTGCCGTGTGGCTGTCACATGACCTGCCGGAAGGGTGCAGCGACGCGTGGCTCGCGTTGTCAAGTGACACACTCACCGCCCTCGATTGGCTCGCGAAATTCCGAGGCTATATATATATATATATATATATATATATATATATATATATATATATATATATATATATATATATATATATATATATATATATATATATATATAGTGAACGAAGAGGGGAGAAGGTGATTATTGAATTTATTGCATTAAAGCATTATTGCATTAAGCATTAAAGACAGGCGAAAGTTGCGGGTTCAATCCCCGCTCCATGCCCAATTTTTCGCCAGCTCTCTTTCCCTTTCCCTAACTTTAATGCAATAAATTCAATAATCACCTTCTCCCCTCTTCGTTCAAAATATTACTACGGCTGCACTTGTCAATCTTCACTCATTCCCATTATATATATATATATATATATATATATATATATATATATATATATATGATTTTATTTGCGAGCTTTAATATTAAAAAAAAAAACGCGCCCGTATCAAATAATAAATATGTGCACCTGTTCAGGGTTGGCGCCATTGCCATCGGGAATACTGATCTGTCTCAAACAAGTGTTGCTTCGATAAACGTCCATACCTTAAAAGCACTAAATTCCTGAAGGTAGTCGCCAGGAAGCTCATTTTGATCCCATCCTCTTCCGTCACCCTACACCCCAAGTCTACGCGGGGTGGAGTGGTAAAGAGTGTAATATAAAAGCTTGAACTGCCCCCTCCTCCTCTAGAAAATCTCAATGGTTCATAGCTTTCACTGTTTCAAAAAAACAACCCCTCCTTCCGCTACGATGCACAACTATAGTCGGGGAGTGGAAGCTCCTCCCAGCCCTTTCCACTTCAGCAGAGCGAACGCTGTAGAGGAGTCGATCTCCTCTCCAGCGTTTGCTCTGCTTAAGTGGAAAGAAGTGGGGACAGCTTCCACTTTACTCTTATCCTGTACGCGACTATGCAGCGTGTGCACTAACACTTGGATCCCACTTTGAAAGGTACGCCAAAATCGGTTTCTCAACGTATCACGCTGGGATTTACTACAAAACTGCGTCTAGCTGGTGCACGCAGGTAATTAAAATATGAACGGATAAACGGATAGTAGCCGACCAGCAAAACCGCTGAATCAACCTGTTTAATTAATCGGTTATCGGTGCTTTCCGGTTAAATCTGAAAAGTCTACGACCAACGGATTAGCCACTGCTGACGGGCCAATTTAGGGAAGTAATAGCGTTTCGGTTATGTAATACCGTAATGAGTTTGTTAAGTCTTGATATGTGAAAATAGAAACGTGGTTTTAAGCAGAAATCTACTGAGCGTAGTCGAAAGCCACTACTGAAGTAAATTCGCGAACGGCTCAAAGCTCGACGTGTTCAAAAGTGACTGCTTGCAACAGGCTGGTAGCGCGACAATGCGGATAAAAAGAAACAGAAGAACCGCGCGAGTGAATTGCCTTCCAGGATCTATGAGAAACACAAAACACGCGCTTCAAAGAATTATAAAATTTATCGATATAGTGGTTTTTGATGCTGCCCATCGAGATTCTATTTAAATTGTACGTTTATCTTTACAAATTAAAAAAGTTAATTATGCAAACTCATTTACAACTTAATGAGCTTAGACGCCACGTACCTGTGTAATACCCTAGGCAGTGGCTAATCCAGTCAATCTTGCGCCAGTCTAGCGCGCAATTTTTACCTCAAAATTGGGGTCGAAAGTTTCTTCAAGGACTGAGAATATATATATATATATATATATATATATATATATATATATATATATATATATATATATATATATATATATATATATATATTTTATTTTTTTTTTTCGTTTAAAGAACGTTCGAAGGGACTAAAGGATTTCTTCGCGATAACGTTATCGACCGCGGTGGACATCGGCGTACTGATGAAAAGCGGTCATTAGCATTCTAATTGCCTTAAATTTACTAAGCTTTTTGTTTTTTTTTAATATTACACTTACCTTGCACATTCCAGATAGGGATGTGTTGCACGTGTGCACACCACTTTTTCCGGACACCGCGATTCTAAAAAAAAAAAAAAAGAAAACACGGCGAAAAAACAAAACAAAAAAACAAAAACACAGGAAACTTGTGTAGCGTATTTAATCAAAACAAGGGACCTTTTCCAAAAGTCGGCGCCAACGCCTGTCCGCCATTGCTCGCTCGCATACTCTGAGCATGTATTGGACGCGAGTGCTGCGTCAGCATTCGGCGTGAACTCGGCTCAGCCTCGTATTGGATACGAGTGCTGACGTCAGCGTTCGGCGCGGACTCGGATCCAATCACGCGCCTCGTGTCCGAGCAATGGTCCCCGCCAATGTTCCTCAGTGGTCTTTTGAAAATGTCGTTGGCCTTCACTTTTCTTTTTAGAGCATGAGTGATCTTGCTCTAAAAGGCAAGCTCACATCACTAGAAATGATGTTGCATTGTTGATAGAAAAGGAACTAATTGCTGATGCATTTGAGAATAAAAATTCCCTTCTATTGACCCCAGTAAAGCGTTCGACTATATTAACCATAAAATACCACACTTGATTCATTCTTACGGTATTAGAGCAAGTGCAGCCTTACTAATCCTGTCTTAGTTGAAGTACCGGTTTCAATGTGTTTGGATAAATTCTACTTCCTCTCTGCTTAAAACTACTGCAGCAGGTGTGCACTAAGGCAGCGTTTATGCCCTCTTTTGTTTATACTTAACATGAATGACATTTTCGATATAGTGACATCAGTAAGAATAATAGCCTATGCCGACGATGTGACTCTTCTTATTACTGGTAGTACAAACCCGACTAATATGGTTTCAGACACAAACAACTCATTTTTTTCTGTATTTTAAAACAAGATATGGAAGTAAACTGGCTGAAAATAAACCCTAACAAAACCAAAGCCATTTTTTTATACCTAATAATGTGTGAATATGTCTACAATAGACCTTTATCTTAACAACCATACAAGTTTTAAGAGAAAGAATATATTTGGGCGTTAATTCTTCCGAACACCTCACATGGGACGTTCATACTACGTCCGTACAAAAATTAACAAAAAAAAAAAAAAAAAAAAAAACGGCCGGTTGAATAAATGTGGATACAGCCTACCGTCTAATATGAAAAAAAAAATGTTATACAATGCTTTAGATAATCTCACCTAAGAATAATAGCTAATCTTACATGAAACGAAATCACAGAAAACTATTTTCAGCGGTTACGCATCCTAAATATATTCTTTTGCTGTACAAGCTACAACTGACCTGCCCTTTGCAGATCTGCTTTACTCACAAACAACCTTTTGGTATTTGAAATTCTGAATCTGAACAAGCATTTCACACTCCATAATACACGACACACAGGAGCATGGTTTGTCCCGACATCGCGCACAACATATGGACATCAATCAATCAAACACAATCTACCTGAATTATTGAACAAATTGGTACGATATCACGTCATACCTGAAGCTGTTACAAAGTCACAAATAATTTCCCTATTTATAAGTTTCACAGTCACTAACGTGTCATAACCCACTCAGCTGTTGCTCGATAAATGATTTGTTTAATTGTGTATATAGTTATTATTTGCTCGCTTGTTTGCTTTTTACATGAGCATCACTGCTCCCCCATTCCGTCTTTACCGGGGCAGGAACCTTGTGAAGTTACTTAATGTAGCTTTTTGTCCCTGCCCCTCCGCTCCCTGGAAAGTAACTAAATAGTTAATAATATTATCAATATGATCATGCTGGGAGTGTTTGTTTTAACACAGAATGTGTTTTGGGGCTGGATTTCGTACGAAAAGTGTAAAGCTCGATTGTGAAGAAAAACCGTTACACGCCGGCCATAAAACATGCATCGCGGCCTACGAAAAAAAGGAAGGGTTGTGATTTAGACATTGTTAGTTCGTCTCTTCTCATTTTTGATCGAACTCGAGCCATTACCCGAATGTTTGGCGATGCTGATTGTCATGAATCCGAGAACTCGACTCGGGCTCATGACAGTCGAGTACGTCACAGTGTCACGTGACTCGCGGTGAAAAGCCGTGATGCCATGTGACGTCACAGTGTCAACAACGCTAATAAATCTAGTGATGTTCTTAAATTAAGTCTACATGACGCAGTGAGTCACGTGACTACATCACGAGGTCACGTGACATTACTTGACAGCATGTCTTGACACCATGACGTCCAGTGACCACGTGACACATGATTAACCACAGTGCCATACAAGAGCCGCCAAGAAAGTCCACAATTTCTCATACATTGAACTTCGGTATATGACAGTTTGATCACTACATAGAAGCACAGCTGCCTTTTTTTTTTATTTCTCAAAGATTCATATTGTAGTAAAAAAATTGCCGTGAACCATTTTGAACCGGCTACTGTTATATTTTTCCACGGTTCAGTTCCGGTTCAATTCCAAGGTGGCGGCGAAGATTTCGGTTCAGTTCAGTTACGGTTCGGCTAAAAATAACGGTTCGGTTCGGGTTCCACACTCTGGTTGTAATATCAATGTTTTCCTTTAGTATGCGCTGCCAAACGTACCAAAGGTGTACCTCATCCCAGCAGCAAATAAATACATGTTCAACAGTTTCGGGCATTTTACATTATGTACAGTTTGCTGACCACGCCACAAATAGGCCCTTTTTCTGTAGTCCCACCATGGTAGGTGATACCGAAAAGTGCAGTTGAAAAAAAATGAAGTTTTTGCCCCCGGGGGGATGCACAATTATTAGAGCGCAGCTCTTGTTGTGCATGGCACAAAGTTGTGCATGGCACTCTTGATTGCGACGAGTTGTTGTCGTCATTGTGCTTCCGTGTCCCATCTGGGAAGGCGTGTAAATGTATTCACACATTTTATACAGATATTCATTCAAGGTGTCCAATGACTCGGTTACAAGATACATACAATTCAATGTTTTTCCAAGATGACATATTCACTTGACTTTATCTTAGTGTGCCCGTGGCAACCACTTTTACTTTTAACTAACTAGGATTTGATGACGCGTCAGACTGATTTCTATTGTGCCCCTCGGCAACCACACTGTCCTATGTAATACCCTTTTTATTGTTAACGCCACTGTGCGAAACATGACAAAGTGTACTGTCCTGTAGGCCTCACGGCAGTTGACCGGCACTAAATAAACTATCTATCTATCTATCTATCTATCTATCTTAGGCGCCCACTTCCGGCTTGAGCGGCGTCGCCGTCGCCGTCCCCGCCGGCGTAACCGTGAGGTCACGTGACCCCGGTAACGTCACGTGACCCCCGTGAGGTCACGAGCGTCACTGACGTCACAAGGGTGATGTCACCTCACTGTTACGCCGACGGCGACGCCACTCGGAGGGAGGATTAGCCGGCAGGATGAAGAGGTGAGGAGGAGGGAGGAGGGGTACACGCTCCACTCAGTACCCTTCCCTCCTCCTCCTCAAGAGCTGCGCTCTAATTCGGCGTTACAGGGAGTTGTAAACGGCTTTCATTTTTTTTTTCGCCCGGTGTAGTACGTCTTGGTCAGGACCGTCGCCAAACATAGTGCGGTAATTTGGAATTGAAAAAAGGGCGCATAAAATATATCTTGTCAAATTCTTGAGTGTTAAAGACACCAGAAAGCCTCTTGAATATCTTACTGACAAAAAATGGAAAGCATCAACTACTTTCTTTAGACACCCTACCAAAACACATGTTTCGTATCCTGTGAAGGATACAATAAAGTGTGGAAGAATGCATCCCAGATTGTTCCGAATGACATCTCGAAGAAAAGGATGTTCCTGATATTGTAGTGAGTGCGCAGGCGAGCTGGTGGAAATTAACCATTCTGATGTTAGCCTGAGACTGAGGCAGGAAAAGAGGAAGTTTCAAAGTAGAAACTTTGAAACTTCTTCTACTTTGAAACTTCCTCTTTTCCTGCCTCAGTCTCAGGCTAACATCAGAATGATGTTCCTGGTCTCGTAAGAAAAGAAATCGTGAAACCGATTGGCAAATAAACAAATGAGGAGGGCCTCGTCCACCCTCTGATACACGTCGAAACAAGTTGACATGGTGCATGGGTTTCCAAGTGGACTTCTGAATATATATACAAGCACAGTGCAGTACTTACAGGACATACCATAGCTTGGAGGCTAAAACAAAATATTGCAGACTGCCGGACGTGCAAAAATGGACAAATATTTGTTGGACCAGTTCTTGTCTCGTCTCTCCAAGCCAGTCGCTACTCCGGACCAATAGGACTTGCTATTCTGGAAGTGCCTCAAGGACACACCTAGGGAGTAAAATGGACTGCAACTCCACTGGATGCCTTCGTATTGCTCTCGCATCGTGGCCCAAGCTCCCTGCCAGAATACTCGGTAATTTTCTAGGTTCGCTGAGGCCCCTGTGGCCTCGCAAAACCTGTATGTGAGTTCCATAGTATGGGACACACTTTTCTTGTCTTTGCAAAGGTAAGCGACATCATATGCATATGTGCCAGTATTTTGACTTCGATGTTGCATAGGACGAAGCCTTGAAGTTTTTCACTACTCAGTATACTTTGGCCGTAAGGGCTCAAGATATAAAGTAAAAAGTAAAGTGGATAAGGGACAGCCCTGTCGAACTGAGGAACGGACTGGGATGCATACTGTGACTTCGTTATTTATGACTAGGCGTGTGTAACAGTTACTGTAAGTCCTTGAGGTATAATATCCCCGCACCAATTTGAGACAATATTCTGAAAAGAACATGATGACTAAAGGGCCGCCCACACTAGCGAGAAAACGCGCGTGGCACGCCGATCGCGGCAAGTAACAAAATGTCGCCGAAGCACAGTCAGCGCCACGAGCGCGTGCAGAGACACGCCCTTTATCTTGCCGCTTAACCGATTTATCGGCGCGCCGGGCGCGTTTTCTCGCTAGTGTGGGTGGCCCTTTACACGGTCGAATGCTTTCGCCAGAGCAACTTGGATCTTTGCGTTCTGATCACTCTGTTTGTTTACACACTCTAACACACTTCTCGCAATGTGTACATTTGTATGAATAGCCCGTCCGTGAATCCCACAAATCTGGTGATCTCCAACAAGATCGCAAATGACATGTAATATATCTTTCAGGCGTTTAGCGAAAATCGTATGATCCACATTACTTAACGTTATAGGCCGATGGCCGGTCACATGTAATAGTTTGTGTTTGTCATCGGTTTTTGTTTTAAATATATTATGCGTTCGCAAAAATGAGGGGCGAGGTCTCTTGGTTTTATATGCCTCTTGAAAAATCTCAAGCAGTATGAGACATAAATTTTTTTGTAGTTGATAAAAGTCTGCAATGATGCCGTCTGGTCCTAGCATTTTCCTTCTTGGAAAGACATTCACCGATTTTTCTACCTCATCTAGGGTGAATGGTGCATCCAATTCTTATTTACATTATTTTTCTAATTGAGGCAACGAAGAGACTAGTTTATCTAGATATTCTTTATCCGTCGAGGCAGGACAGTTCCCAAATATCTTTCTGCAGTGTAAAAAAAAAAAAAATGCTATAGTTTTTTTTTATCTGTAGCGATGAGGTTGTTCTTTCCTATTTCGTGAATTTCTTTAGATATCGCGTACCGTTTCTTCTTCTTCATTACCATTTTTGTTGGTTGTTCTCCCAAGCAAAATATTTCAGCACGGCAGCGCACAACTGCGCATTGATAACGCTCGTGGTGAAATTTGTCCAACTCTGCTTTTCGTTCGAGTTATATCTTCCACACCTTTCCGGGGGCTCTGGCATTCTACTTCAATAAAGACACGTAAATCACGTAGTAACGTTGTTTTTTTGTTTTGTTTTTTTTCTGTCTCAGCCTTCTGAAATTTAATAAGAGCCCCTCTTTCAATTACCAACTGTTTTAGTTCTTGTTTAGGGAGCTCCCATTTAACAAATGTTTGTTCGGTTTTTCCCCTATTTGCTTGATTAGATCCCTGATACTGGCTACTAAGATTTTATTTTTTAATAATTGAACATTTTGTTTCTATAGCTTCTAATTTATGCTCGTTTTTTTTTTCTCAGTTTCTTTCCAACTCTTACTAATATCATGCAGGGGTCTGTAGAACATACTGGTTCTACCGCATTACCATTTAAACTGTTAATAAAGCCTACAGAACAGTAGATTCTGTCTAAACCCGAGTTTAAAAAGTTTTAAAAATTCACACTAAAAAAAAAAAAGGTATACTCCCACTCCTTATGTCCCATATACAACACTTCAACACTTGAGCTCGACATACAGCGCACTGACCTCGAACTGACGGCCTTACCTTTTTTGAGGGGCTTGATAACGGTGCGACATAACTTATTAAACAGCTAAAGTGCGTATCAAATACTAGAGAGAGAGAAAAAAAACACTGAGGTTTGCAGTAGGGCCAAAAAAGAAATAACCGACTAATTTTTTTTCTTGTAGTCAGTAACACGGACATTCGCTATTCTAATAAGTTGTTCCACTCGGCTATCAAGCCCCTCGTGAAAGTTGGTGCAGTCGGTTCAACGACAAAGTGAAGTTTTGGGGTGTTGCATATGGGACCAGGGGTGTAAGAGTATAACCCTTTTTTTTTTCTGGGAGTGCGTGTGAGTTACAGATTTTTTTTTTTTTTTTCAGTTGTAAAGTGGCAACATCAAAAAGATTTGCTTCGTCAACTATGTCCAGCAGAAGACGTGCGCTTTGTCAATTGACGGCTTGGATGGAGTTTTATCTGCTTCGTCCCAAACACAATTAAAATGTCCTAGAAAAACTACTATTCTATCAGAAATTAATGTGGCCGCAGGGGATTCAAAAATACAACTCTGTTATCAACCTCGTTTGGAGCGTAAATACATTTCTCTCCACCTTATGTCAGAAGTCTGAAAGTCACACGCAATGAAGCGGCCGCAGAGGTGTGGAGTGACCATTAATTTAGAGAGTTGGAAAGACTTCTTAATAAACAGTGAAAAACCCAACGACTGACCAACAGCATGAATGACACATACTTCATAATGACGCAGAAAATGCTGCAGGGCACGCTCTACCTGATCATCTGCTGAGAGCTTTCTGTCCTGTACGGCCAGAAAGTTAACCTCCTTATCAAGTAGGCGTTTCAGCTAGTGTGCAAGGTAGGTTTCCGCTTACTCGTGGTGGTGGTCTCAGGTGGCACATCTCGTTTTAGTTTGCTGTTGTCAATGTCCTTGGAACTGCTTTTGGTCACATCTATTGAGGCTGGTAGGTCATCGTTGTATCCTGATGTCGTCGGCACGTTGTCGGCTTGTCAGCAAGATCTGCAGGCTGCTGAGTTAACCCTCATGATCCCGAGGTGTCCTCGTCCTCACTTTCCTGCGAGTCTTTCCCTTCGTTCTCCGTCACCGAGTTGCTTTGAGGTGTCTCCAAAAGTTCTTTCACAACTGGATCTTCGTTCGTATGAGAATTTAGAGGTCGAGAATTCTGCAGCTCCGGATTGAGTCGGAAGAACCTCTCTAGTGGCGTCTACGACTTAGGAGATGTCCATGAACTCTTGGTTGTCATCTGGATTGTGCCACAGCCTCATAGCATGGCTACATTGCTGTAATAGCACTCGTCACTCTCGCGTCGGAATCTATTGCAACGCGCACACTTCGGGGTGCCACACTCACTGCCTGCGTATGTGACCAACTTTCCTGCATCTCAGACACAAGGGTGGCCGTCCGGTCATGACCAGGAGAGACGTTATACCGACAACTCTGAGCAGGTGGGGAATCTCTCCCAATGTCGCCGTGTCATGAAGGGTCAGGCAGACCTCTCTGTTCAGCGTTTCCATGTTTGCCATGCCTGGCACGCGCCACTTTTCTCTCGCGACGCTCCGCACTATTCAAAATGGCGACAATGCTTCAGCATTCTTTTTATATTGCAGATACAACGTAAGCCAGGGCAGCTTGGGCTTAACGTCTTGTGAGCTGGGGTCGATGACCATGCACTTTTTGCCCTTCACCGTCAGTTCTTTTGCCGTTTTTAGCTTCTCCGCGGCTTCAGAATTCGTAAGTGTAGCCATCCAAACTTGGCTCATTTCGGAACTGTGCGGGGGACAACACTTCACGGATATCGATGTCGTCTTGGAGCCCGTCGATAAAAATCAATTGCACGGTAGGGCCTGCCCGACATATTGGCATGAAGGAAAACAAAACTGACGCACAAGCTCCCGGGGGGGGGGGGGGGGGGGGGGGGGGGAAGAAACCGTGGAAGTAGGATTCAATACTCATATTCGCTTGTTGCCTGAGCTTGGCTTTTTCCTGGGGCAGCGGGTACGGCAGCAGCGTTGCCTGTGTGCATCTTTTGCCAGTCGTTGTTAGCAGATGGACCAGAAGGAGAAGGGCATCCTCGACATGAGGCCGATTGTTGATTTCCAGAGGAGAAAATAAAAACGTGACAGTTACAAACGGCATCTTCTTTTTTTTTCTTCGGCGACGTTTAGCGTTGCCCAGGAGCATCAACTAAAAAATTATTTAATCTCTCACGTGCCACCTCCGCCTCAATAAATTTAGTGCCCTCTGTCACAAGGACGAGGATACCTGCGCTACATAAGAAGATCACAGCACATCTTCAAAATAGATTACTCGTTCTTTTATAACTAAAGCCAACAGTGGTTGTGAGGTATGATTGGGTGTACCACTGGCCTCAAAACCGTGAGGAGAAAAACAGTCTCAAATGTTGAAAATCCGGTTGCACCTACTCTACTGCGCAAAATTCGAAATGCAGCTGTGCCTTCTGCCAAGTCGTAACTGCTTTCAGTCGTTCAACGTAAAGTAGTGCTGCAAATGCCCAATGTTACTCACAAGTGACAGTTCAAAAACATCATTCAAAAAAAGTAAATTTTATTACAACACCAGGTTTCCGTTATTTGGTCTCTTCTAAAACCACTTGAGGGTTTGTAGGTCTCCAGCATTTCAAGCGAAGTTTTGGGCATCAAAGGATTAAGAACAAAGACATGTAGTGCTAAATTTTAAGATGTAACCCACATATGTGCCGTATGTCCTAGTGGCTGTGAATCGCTGGAACATGCGGTTTTGTAATGCACGGGGCTTCGTCCTCCTCCCTGACGGGGTAACGAATTGGGCGGGAGCGCTGGGTTTCGCTGGCGAGAAAAACAAAAAAGGAGGTTAAAAAATTGTTGGAGAAGGCCTAGAGAAACGTAATAATACACAAAAGGGGTGGGGTATATATAGATGATTTAACGAGAGACACAATTTATAGCAAAATGTATAGCGGAGGAGTGCAAATGTTTCAAGGCTAGCCGATGCAAGCTATAGCGCCCGATACGAAGGGTGTTGCCCATATCATCCATCCATTCATTCATTTTATGATACAAGACAAAAGCTTGTTGGGTGCTCTGGTCGTCTTCACAACCCCTCGCAAGAAAAACAAATTGGGAGCCATTCCACTCTGTGAAGGCGGAAGACCAACGAAGCTGTTTAGCACACGACACAGACATTACATAACATTTTGAACAAAAGAACACATTTATTGTCTTGGTCGGTGGTCATCGTGACGAAAGGTACGCACACACACTTGCCGCACGTCGCCGCCGCTGACATTCTCGTTGCCGTTCCCGTTGTTGCTCTTCGCAGGCGCGTTGCTCTTCGGGAGTCCGGGCCATACGCGGCCACCCCATTACGACAAGAGAAGTGAAATTGAAAATAGAAAATGGCACTTTGTCTTTTTGTTTTTTACAGCGGAGCTGTTAAGGGCAAGTTTCCCCACGATCGTGTCCGCCAGCAAATAAATGTCGACACAACACTCCGGACAGCCTATTGAAAAAACCAGCACAAGCTGGTCCCAGCATCCCAGCTTCATGCTGCGTTATTGCTCCTGCATGCCCAGCTTGCCGTGCTGGTCCCAGCACAAGCTGGTCCCAGCATCCCAGCTTCAAGCTGGTCCCACCATCCCAGCTTCATGCTGGTCCCAGCATCCCAGCTTCATGCTGGGTTATTGCTCCAGCATGCCCAGCTTGCCGTGCTGGTCGAGCTGGTTGGATGCTGGGTCGTGCTGGGTGAATGCCGGGCAAATGCTGAGTCATGCTGGTTAGGCTGGTGTACTTCCCCACCATTTTACCCATTTTAAATGAATACACAAGATTAACAAGCCAAACGCTTCAAAAAAACCAGCTCGGCATCTAATTTATTATTTTCGTATTCGCGGTTTGCTCACATGAGCTCAGATGCTACACATCCACTGCGCTGACACAGTACTAACCGGCACACAGATAGTGGTTCTCGGTGCAAAACAAACAATGCCATTAAAACTATATTGCTCATCTCTCAACACGAAAAATACTAGACACATGCCAAAAAGAAGCAATAACAATAAAAAAATACTACACGGATGAGAGAAGCGAACCTGGGTCCCGCCCGTAATGGGGACGAAGCGTCCTCTTGCGTAGCCGGCAGAGGCGAGGAAATCCGTGTGGCATGGATGGCATTGGCGATACTCCTCGGCACCACCGTCACTCACGAGCACACAGATGTTCGAAGACACAAAAAGACGCTTCAGTCGGGGCATCCGACTTCTTCCCGCGCTGAACGGACTGCCGTTCGCTGTCTCCTTAAATCCCGCTTCGCTTGCACCGCCGTTCAAGTAGTCGCCAAACAACGCGCACACAGCCGTCCCTTCGAAAATGTGCCCAAGATAGCCAAACGTGTCTCAAATTCTACGTTCCAACCACTCACTCACTCTCTTTTCTCGCACACAAAGGAAGCGCGCAGCGTGCCTGAAGCGCCCGGTCGTCTACCAAAAACGAAAGGACAAAGAACAGGACGTGGCATCGTCCCCACCCCAGCCGACCTTGGCGCGCGCGCTCCTGACAATGCCAGTTCGACAAACTCTCGCCGACCTTGGCGTGCGCGCTCCCAGCAAGACCAGCTTGAACCAGCTTGGGCCAGATTCAGAACCAGCTTGAACCAGCATGACCAGCTTGAACCAGCTCAAGTACCAGCTTGCCCATCTGCAGTGCCAGCTCGAATTAGCTTGAACCAGCTTGCCAAGCTTGAACATTGAACCAGCTTCAGTACCAGCGCGAAACAGCTTGCCCAGCTGCAGTGCCAGCTCGAACCAGCTCGAACCCAGCATCCCAGCTTCATTTTGAGTAGCAGCTAACTCTCGAAAGTCTCGTCAGACATATTGCGTTATTTCTTACTGAAGATGTCGGACTGCCACGCTGATCACCCTTTGAACTGAGGCACTGGATGGGAGTGCCATATTGTGCCTCACGAATATTTAATGCTCTGCATCGAGCATTTTCAGCGAAGCAATAAAAGTACTATTTAGCTCGAAGGTAGAGCAGAGCTTCATCGTTGCAGCCGTTGCCTGATATTCGAGTTTTAGTAGAGTTGGTAACATTAAGGTGATAATAAAATAATAAATAAGCCTTGGCTCGATATTCTTCCTTCTTTGGTTCTGAACAGGTCGAGACTCGGTTGAGACGTTGGTGAATAAGAGTTATCAATATATAAATATAAGTAATCGAGAAAACAAAAACACCAGGACATTCATAACAGCAATTAACTAGAACGTCGGTTAGAACAAGGAAATGTAAACGCACATTTTCTGTGTGTAGCTTTCTTGATGCCGTTCAAAAACGCACGGACCACGGACCGACTGCAGTTTACTCCGGTGTTCTCAAGATAGACATGAAGGGTAGACTACTAATTAAGCTACACCATGGCCCCACTCACGAATTTCACTCTCTAGTCAAGCCCAAAATATCAAGTCTACGTCAGCCACCATTATGTTTATTTGTAAAAATATCTGCTTGAGATAAGATGCGCCCTGTTAGGGTAAAAACAGGAAGAAGAAAAAAGGTAGATTAAATTACTATTTTCGAAGTGCTCGAAAAAGCTGACTCACAATAAGTGTGACTGAGACGCAGATAACCTGGCTGGAATTCACAGATAAAGTGGGCCAACCCTAGAAGTCGGACTACAAAAATGTAAGTAGCTTTTAAAACAGGGTCAAATAAGGTGAAAGAAGCAGAAAAAAATACATCCGGTTTTCGAAGAGAAGATGATAAATGTGCAGCAACGAACGAGGATGCTTGTGGCAATAACACCTTGACATATTATCACATCTCTTCTAGTGGATTTTAGGGTAGACGGAGCGTTGTCTCGTGTTGTGACATTACGAACATGGTCGTCGTCCCTATAAGTAACCGAAACGAGCATTGTTAATTCTTGTCTGTGCACTCACCGCCTCGAGCTTCTCGAAGAGGCACACAATCACTTGGTGTCCTCCTCTCGCCGTATTCGATCACAAAACAAACAAACAAACAGACTAAAAAAAAGGATATAACTTGCCCTCCCTCCCCTTTTTTTTTCTTGTTTCTTAGAATCGCTTATTTGTATTTTTTGACATTGTTGTTAGGGCCGAAAAAAATAGATTCAGGGGCTTGGTGTTGCAAAAGAAAAAAAAAAAAAAAAGGCTTTGCGGAACTGAAGAGTGCCAAGCCTCCCTTTGCGCTGGTCAATTCGCGTGACAGTGTCATTGCGCTCGACTTCACCGAAATAAAAACAACCCTTTCTTTAGAGGGGGGAGGGGGGGGTTGGTTGGTCCTGAAAACATATTGTAACGGATTACAAGGAATCCGTTGCATAAAAAATGTAAGGGAATTACTTTGAAATTACTCTAGAAAATATGTAATTATTCTGTTACTAAATTACCGATACATGTAAGGGATTACAAGTAATATCGTTACTTGTAACGGATTACGTACAAGTCTGGTCGTGCGTCATTGAAAGCACACACTCAATACTAAAAATAGACTGAAAATATGACTCCCGTTTTTTGTGGCTTCCAAAAAGCTGCTAATACGCTAATTTAATATATATATATATATATACCGGGTGTTTTTGCGAAGACTTTCAAAAATCCTAAAAATTAGGGCGATTGAAAAAAGAAGAAACTCTCTTCGGGAACAAACTACCAGCCACGGCGGACGTCAGGCATTGCCCAAAACCTACTGATTAGCAAGATAATTAATTAAAACTTGTTAATTAACTTTTCAATTAGGGGAAATAGACATATGATTCCAATTAGAAAGTTGCTGAGCGTTATCGAAAAGCACTAAATCAGTCATTTTCAGAAAGACTTTGAGCGCGTGAGACGAGTAGTAGCGCACTAAATTTACCACTCGTGGAGCAGGTACAAGGCTAGCGGTTGCGGTAAGGCGCCCGCGCGATGTTTCCGCCTCTTATCTAGCCCCAGCCTTGTACCTGCTCCACGAGTGGTAATTTTAGTGCGCTACTACTCTTCTCAAGCGCTTAAAGTCTTTCTGAAAATGACTGATTTAGTGGTTTTCGATAACGCTCAGCAACTTTCTAATTGGAATCATATGTCTATTCCCACTAATTAAAAAGTTATTTAACAAGTTTTAATTAATTATCTGGCTAATTAGTAGGCTTTTGGCAATTCCTGACGTCCGCCGTGGCTGGTAGTTTGTTCCCGAAGAGAGTTTCTTCTTTTTTCAATCGCCCTAATTTTTAGGATTTTTGAAAGTCTTCGCAAAAACACCCGGTATATAAAAAGTACAGCCACGTGATTTTTGGTAACTTTCTCCTCCTCTATATTTCTTCTTCCTCCCCAGTCCAGTTTCGGTTTCGGGTTCCAGCAGCTGCGTTTTTTTTACATAATTAAAAATATACGTGACGCGGTAGCAAAATATTAATTGGGCAGTTTTCTGACACCATAATAAATCGCCTGGCAGAAAAAAAAATTGGTTCGTGTCAGTGTTTTCTAAAGGAGCCGTGAAACGATTTTTTTTTACTTTCACTAAATACTACTTAGAATCAATCACTTCCTCACGTTAATAACCGAATAAACTTGCCTTAGTTTTTAATTCTAAGCAATGGCAGTCGAAAAACAAATTGGAGAAATATGAGCATCGTTCATCCCTTTAACTGGGAGCTAGAACAAGAGGCCACGTGGCCTGGTGCCTACCCTATGCTGCCAAGGTTAATCATAGCCACGCGCTGGGGTTGGAAAAGTAAGAAGCGCGCGCTGAGCTCCAGGCATCCCTTGCAACAAATATACTTCGACCCTAAAAAAAGTCAAATTTGGGGGTTTTACGTGCCAAACCAACGACGGGCATCCGGCACGCCCCAGCGGAGGACTGAGGATTAATTTGGACCACCTGGGGATCTTTTGACGTGCAACCGAAAGCTCGGTTACACGGCGTCTTCTCCGCAATAAGCCTCCGCCAGATTGCGGGCACCTCGGCCGGGATTCGAACCCGCCACATGGGGATCCGTAGGCCGACGCTCTCGCCTCGGAGCCACCGAGGCGGCTCAACTACTTAGACCCTAGAGACTTCCTATAGAAAAGAGCCCCATAAGTGCCATAAGTGCTAATACCTTCTTATCATCATCCTAGGGGTCTCCAATATAAAATTGGCCAACGGACATCCTACAGACATTCAGGTCTACTCACTGCTAAGGACGTCCTATGGGAAGCCTAGGCCTATAGCAGTTCTAATACCGGATGAAGTCCAGTGGAAAGTAGAATAACCGTGGGATGTTACTACAAAGGCAATGTAATGTATGTGCCATATTTTCTATCTGAGTCTCTTAGGAAGAGCCTAGGACGTCCACGGCGATAGGATGCTGCTACAAAGGTAATAGAATGGTCGTCTTAGGCTCCTAGAAGGAACTTAGGACGACTATAGCTAAAGTTTATAGAGCATGCTGCTGCTAATGGTGAATTCCGCTCGCAAATCTGGCTGGAGTTGGTCATCTTTCGCTCGTAGATCTCTGGCAGCGCCCGCTCCACGGAGCACCTCCAACCCCGCCGAACTTGCTCCGCGGGATTTCAGAGATCTTTGCGGAAGTTGACAAAGCGCACTACGTCATTTCCTTCTAAATCGGCAGTGCGCATGCGCGGCGAGGTTCGCGAGATCGCCGGGCCGAGGGCCGGTCGGGTCACGGTCGGGTCGTCGAGTTGGATCTGTTCGGATGCGTCGGTTGTTTACGCGGGATTGCGATGGCTCGAACGCTTCTACCTCATGTAGATTAGGGATACAAAGCCGACACTGGAGCGTGGTAAATCGTAAGCGCTGACATCTGTGATCGTCAGAGGAAGAACGAGAAAAAGAACGACAGAAAATTCCGAGGCAGACACAAGGTTAGGCCTGTTCATTCTGCAACCAATGATAGTTCATCTATTTACACTGCATCCCGCTGGCGTATTCCGGTGCAATAAAGCAAGAACAGATTAGACAACGACCGTGCAAGTGATGGTCTGTTACCTCTTTGTGTTTATTCAAGTCGTACTAGAAATCTGAACTCCACCGATGGCAATCGCTGTGCGTACCCCGCCGCTTCAAGGCGGCCGAAAAGTATGTGACGGTGCCGAACGCGGACGTCTTCCTCGTTATTTGTGACATGGGCGCCGTGGTATTTATAATTTCGCCCGGCCTGTGTCGCGTGTTATTTCTGCAGCTAAGCAGTGACAGTTGTTACTGGTCGTCGGAAAGATCAGTCGGCTGAGGTGTTGGTGGGCTCGTCAAGCTCAAGCAGCGGCCATTTTTAACGGCCGAGAAGGAAGCGGGAGGGAGGTCGCTCCAAAAATGCGAGTTCATCTTCCCCTCGTCGATTCGGAGCGGGTCCCACGTAGCGGAATTTTCGCCTCCCTCGCGGATTTTGGGAAGCGCTCCGGATCTACGAGTGGAATTCAACATTAAACAGACACAAGGGATTGATTTCAAATCTCCTATAAGTTTATTGCACACAACCTCTTTCGTAGACAAGTACAAACGTGCAAGCGATCTGTGAAATGTGATGAGATACTAATAAGCTGTTATAGAACTGAGAATATTGTAAAGCAGATAAGAACGGGGGGTAATTCTACAGGTAATTCATAAGAGTACCCGTAGAAGAACGGTCAGTCATCATAGATAAATTCAGAAGTCCGTGTTGGTTAAACAAATATCCTTGGTTTTAGAGCGCCTCGTTGGTCGCATTTTTTCGTGCCGGCGCCCTCACGGAAAAAACCCCACCAGCGATTGAAGCGAAAAGTGCATACATCACGCATGTAACATGCAGCACAGCATTTATTTCAATGAAGAACAAGCACAAAACAAGCATCCAAATAGGTAATTGATAATAAGGCACTCCTGATAACAATGCGAAGCAAGAAGCGCTCAACGCATACGCTTCAGGGTAAAGATTACTGTTGAGCAAGCTGCCGCGGCGACGGCAGCTTGTGACGTGGGGGGTGAAGTCACTAGCCTTTCACGTACAAAAAAAACAAAAAAAACGCCCTACCAACTGATCTGATTGTTGTTGCAGCGCCGCTATGGGTAGGTCGTGCACGCATACTTAGGACTATACCGAGGAGCAGCGTAAATACGAGGAGTGGCAAAGGGAAAAGAACAGCAATACGACCAGCGGTGGCATTTGGTACAGTGCAGCGGGCAGTCGTTGCAGGTGATACCACAGCTCCGCTGTCCAACCTCGTTAACAGCTTGGACTGAAGCCCCAACTTGTTTGGAGCGCTAACGGGTGGAAAACGTGCTTGTGGTTGTCCGTTGTCCACCCGTTAGGGTTCTAAAAATCAAGAAAATAGGGTAATCGTCACCAAGAAAAGGTTGCAGTGTACAATTAGGATGAAATTTTCGGACTTCAAAGATGTAATTTGAGATCTATGTCGTCGAGGACACTTGCAACAACCACAAAAAAGCGAGAAGAAAGGGCTCTGTGAAGATTCAATACGATACGGCAGAAACTGTCATTTTTCCAAACCGAACACTAAACGCGTCACAATAATTTATTGGGCTTCTTTGAAGAAATCGCTTGTTGCCAATATACGCATAGAACTTTTCGGACCATGACAGCTTTAAATCGATTCACTTCTAATACGTTGTCACGGACGATGTACCATTTACCACTAAAATCCACGGCAGCCCCGCAGGCCACAGCACACACGAAACTAGGTCAGCAAGCAGGCATTTCAAGATTGGGAACCGCCACTGCGTCATCCGTTAATCTTTTACCATGGGACCTGGCTTTTGCCGTTAGCCTCAAGCAGAGAGCGGAGTCAAGTGATAAAAAGCAGACGGTTGGTTCGCCCGGCGAGCGCGCACCTACTACCACGCTTTCAGCTTCAAGAAAGAGAAAGAGTGAAAACGAGTGGGAAAGCAGGGGCTGCTTCAAGATGAAGACGGAGGTGCGCTGACAAAAGGCTAATCTTCAAGGTGCTACCCATCAATGAATGAACACAATGAGAGGATTTGTCACTTTCTAAATTTGATAGTGCAGTCAATGCTATATGCGTGGCCTTGGCCTTCAGGCAGATGCCATGCTCTGCCTTATTAGGACCGGACATTTAATTGAACGTCGTTTCGTCGAACGCCGTTTCATCGAAGCCGTTTCATCGAATGCCGTTTCATCGAACGCCGTTTCATCGAATACCGTTTCATCGAAGCCGTTTCATCGAACGCCGTCTTATCGAACGCCAGTGTGGCATTCCCACTTCCTGAAGCTGGTTGGAGGTGCCCATCCCGGGTTCTGGAAGTTTTTGATTTGCATCGCCGCAGAACATCAATTGACGGAAGACAATCTGGAGGCGATGCTGAGTTCCCAAGAGCCTCCTCGCCAGAAGATGGCCATAGCGGCAAGAAATGAGAAGGTCCGCCTTTTTTTATGAGAACCGACGGGTCATGGCTGTGGGGGATTTTTTGGGAGCAATTGCTCATCATTTGAAACGGTGAATGGCTGTCACACGAACACATGAACCACCGAAAGTTTTCAAATAACATTTGAAGTGACGTACTTACTTTTGACTTCATTGAGTCTTAAAACTAAAAAAAAAAAATGTTTCGTTGTAGTTTCATAAATAGCACCTCAGCTGCAAGCTTCGGGCAGTAAAAAAGTATGAATAGAAAGACATGAGAGGCTAGGAAGCTCACATGGCTAAAGCTGTTGCGCCTGCGCAAAACCTAAGTCGCCTTCTGACCTCCATGAGTTGAAGTGCGCTCTTACCGGGAGTGCGACTTTTTATCTATTTGTTACAATAACATCAACTCCCATCGGGTAAATACAGAGGGGGCGAACAAATAAGCACAACGTGCGAAACAAACATAAAAATCGGTAAAAATATTCTCATGGGTTACTTGCATCAAAATAAATTGTAACAGCTACAAGTTTGGTCATGAAAAAACCTGACGATGAAAGGGTGAATTACACGAAAATGGACTCGATCCGTGCATAAACGAGCATCTTTCACACTTTTTATTTAAAAGACATTCGATGAAACGGCCGTCAGCGATTCGATGAAACAGCGTTCGATGAATCGGCGTTCGATGAAACGTCCATTTTTTTGATGAAACGGCGTTCGACGAAACGGCGTTCGATGAAATGTCCGGGAACCCTGCCTTATCACCAGTTTGGAGACTGTAGTCACGTATCCCAAACCGGAAACACGAATGACCTAAAACAAGCCAAGCGTCGACACTCCTGTCAACACCGAGTGAAAAGGACAGCTGCATGAAGGCTAGTTTTTTGAGTTCCACAAAAATGCCCAACCCAAAAATGACCAAAAAACGGAAAGTTTGAAGATTCTATGTTTTACACCGTATAACCCGCACCATAAATTGAAATGCAGAATTAACCGCGACTTCTTTCTGCGCAAAATGTCCACAAAGAAGAGCGCTTTGTCTTGTTTCTCTCACTTTCGGTCCCTGTCTTGCGGCGTTTATTGTCAAAAAAAACTTTGTAACCACTAGCCAATCAATCAGTATTGATAAATTGTGTATACCGTAAAACACCTTTGAAGCGCCCAATATTAACGTGGTTCAAACTTGAGAATTGTGCAAATTATACGTTAAAGCGCCCGATTTGGCCGGACAAGCGACCATGTCTATAGACCTTTTCCACAAGGGCGCCGCCATCTTGAATTGTCGTCACTTCCAGTATGGGCGAAAACATTACTTTGCCGTCGCCACGCCAAAAGAAGACATTTGGATTATAAGCCTAACCGTCACACATTCTCGTTTTGGCTCCCCTCTATTTTTTTATTGGTTACAGGTTGAAACGTTTTACTATTTTGTCGTCGCCCATACTGGAAGTGACGACAATTCAAGATGGCGGCGCCCCCGTGGAAAATGTCTATAGATTAATACAGTTTTTAGTTAAAGTGGAGTGGGCGCTCCGCCGGTATTTTACAGTATATATATATATATATATATATATATAGTCTTCCTGACGAAGGCCGGACTCCGGCCGAAACGTCGAAGATTAAATCGTCCGTTGTTGCTATTTTCACTAAGGGTTTTTTCTTCTAAGTTATATATAGTGGCAGTCGTATTTTTTAGTTTGCTTCAAATTTTTATATTTTGTGGAGCATGTTCCAAGAAGAACAATCCTTTTTATTTTTATGTCCTGACATGATTAGTGCTTGAGAAAAAAAAAATCTCAAAGAAGCGGGAAAGAACGACAAGGTTTTGACGATTGTCGTGCGTGGCGTTTTTTAATCACTCTCAATCTCAAAGTATTCAAAAGAGAGCGTCTGTATTTTTGTAGTGTGATATATATGCAAGTAGGTAAGACGACATTATAACTACTATTTATTTTTCGTCGCTCCAATCTTCGTAAAAATCCCCAAACCTGCCTCCGTGAACAACTGTGAACTAAATTGCGGATTTTGTTTTGAGTCGACTATGTTTAGTATTGCTTTTAAAATAATACCACGTGTAGAACCTTTCATTGCCTTCCAAATTAAACGAAGTTTGTATTTTTAACCTGTACAAGTACCGAGAAATAAATTATGAAACATGAAGAGTTTTCACTTTTCGTTCAATTTCAGCACGCTGTATTAGAAAAAAAAAAACATTTTTAATTTTTGTTTTGTTTTTTTGCGTTGCGTTGCGTTCTCTTTACACCCTTCTTTTAGCCAGAATACATTCCGTTAAAGGTATTTGTCTTGGTTTTGAGTTTTAAGCCTCTAAATATGCTAAAAAAGAGCAAATGCCGATGGTGGGTTTTGACAATTTTCGTGTGTGGCGTTTTTGAACCAGCCTCAATCTCAAAGTATTCAAAAGAGAGCTTCGATATTTTTTTATGGTGATATATATGCAAGTCGGTAAAACAAAATTCCAACTACTATTTATTATTCGTCGATCCAGTCTTTGTAAAAATCCCCAAACATGCCTCCGCGAACAACTGTGACCTATACTGCGGATTTTTTTGTTAGTCGACTACATACATTCTCTTAGAGGTATATGCACTAGTTTTGAGTTTTAAGCCTCTAAATATGCCAAAAAAGAGTTAAATGATGATGGTGGGTCCATGAGTTATAGCTGTACATTTTATTCTTTATTATAGACGCTTTACACACGCGCCAGATTGAGCCGCCATAGCCGCCCTTCTCTTGTCTTGCCGAGATGCCGAGCCACTGAAGCGGGCGTTGACGGGTCTTCACAAGGGCCTATGCTGGGCACAAGAACACAGTAGCATCTAAAATGGCAATAACCTGTCCTGCTGTGGTAATGATGAAGTGAAGCGAACGGAATAAGAAGGAACAAAAACTGAAGGTCAGTTATGGCGGCGCCCATGCACGGCTGCTGTAAAGCGTCTATAATAATCTAAGGGACGTTGAATAAATACTCATATAAAAGACATGAATGTCGTTAGGAGTATAATAACAAGTTTGCGATTCCAAACATCTAACCACTATAAAATTGCAACTGGCGAAAGCGGGTTTTCAGACAATTTTTCTACGGCGTCTGGATCCCACTCCGTGGAATGCAGACGCCGTAGACAGAACACACCGACGGCAACGTTCTCGTGGAAGGCATACGCAAGGCAGACGCCGTAGACAAAGCACACCGACGGGAACGTCGGTTCTGATGCCCTTGAGCCGAGGCCCAAGAGAAACGCTTCTCCGGTTTCGGTCGCACGTGAGAAAAGGGTTCGGATCGCACGCCAACCGTCTCGACGTTCGCTTGGTCGTCGTCCGCACCGGAATGCAAGGTCGATCTTCACAAACACAGGGAGATCGAGACGGGTCATAACAGCATCAGCAACGGTTCAGACGGGTGGTTTCCGATTATAAACAAGACGGTCGGGCGGGCACAAAGAGAGGGCGAAGGAAGAGACGCGGCCCCGGCCAAGGCCGATCTCAACAACACCTCCGCCGTCGCTGAGGTCATCAGGAGGGTAGCAGTCCCACACTGCTGCGCTGACTCGATGAGTGCCTTGCTTTCTTGGGGAAGGGTTTGGTGCTCGTCACCTGCCTCGCGACGCAGGCGAGGGCCGGGTCCAAAATCTCTGGAGTGGGGGATCTCAACTCGGGTCACAAGAGGAAGGCATTGGCGAGACAAACATAGCAAATCACGATCCCAGCACCGACAAGCGCCTCGCTTTCCCTCCCCCGATCCGCCAGACCAAACAAAATTAAAGACAACCCTCCAAAATAAAGACAACCCTATGATCTCTCTCACTCGACACTCAAGCTCAGGCTGTCACCAAGCTCTTTAAAGTAAAACATGCCTTAAACGAGGCCAACAGAAACAAGGTATACGGTAGCGTGCTTTGAAATAAAAACACAATCACAAAATCAAAATGATGATTTCCAAGGATGGGAAACAACCAAAACTTTACAAACCTGCACCATCCGATCATAGAGCTCGTTCACGTCTTAGAAGCCCCGGCTTAGGCCATCAGCGTTCCCATTTAGCTTCCCCTTTTGCGGCCGTTTTTTGTGGGACATATATTGCAACCAAGAAAGAGAACAGTGGTCCATTTCCACGGTAAATATAGTCCTGGCCAGGTAACAAGACAGCTTCTGTACGGCCCAGACCAGGCAGACGCACTCTTTCTCTGAGGTGCTGTACGCCTCCTCGCGAACAGTCAGCTTTCGGCTAATGTAGAGAATGGGTCGCTTGTTTCCCTGCCCGTCTACCCGAGACCCAAAACTGCACCCAATTCCCCTCTCACTCGCGTCACACTGCTCGACAAACTACTGGTCATAATCAGGGGCCTTTAGCACCGGCGTTTGAACTAACGCACTTTTTAAGGCCTGAAAGGCTCTTTCTTTCGCGTCGTCCCAGATTAGGTTTTGCGGCTCGTTCTTACGAAGAGCGTCGGTCAAAGGACTGGCCATGTCTGAAACGTTATGGATATAGTGCTGGTAATAACCAGCTAGACCCAGAAATGCCCGAATGTACCTCCTTGTCGTCGGTTGCCGGAACTCCACCACGGCCGCAACTTTGACATCGGAAGGGCGCCGAAGTCCCTGGCCAATCACGTGTCCTAAGTAGTGAACCTCCGCCTTTCCAAGTTGACATTTTTCTGTTCTGACCGTGAGTCCGGCATCTCGTAACCTTATCAACACCCGTCGCAGATGGTCGAGATGCTCTCCCCGAGTTCCTGAAAAGACTGCAATATCGTCCAAATAAGGGAGGGCGAAGTCGCTCAGTCCAGCAAGGACACGATTCGTGAGTCCCGAAAAACAGAAAGGGGCGTTCTTTAAGCCGAAGCTCAGAACGGTGGGGATAAATGTTCCCTGGGGTGAAATAAAGGCTGCATACCAACGAGCTCTTTCAGAAAGAGGCACTTGCCAATAGCCTCTTACCAGGTCGAGAGTAAAAATGAATCTCGCCCCACTCACTATTTCCACTTTTTCTTCAATATTTGGAATGAGGTAAGTCTGATCACGGCGTAATAGCGTTCAATTTCCGGTAATCTACACAAGGTCGGGGGTCTTTACCTGGCACCTCCACGAGGATGAGAGGGGAGGTGTAATCGCTTTCGCCTCTCTCGATGACTCCGATTTCGATCATTCACTCAATTTCGAGTTTCATGATCTCTCTCTGTCGCGGAGAGACCCGGTACGGCCTTGCATGAATAGGCTGTTCGCATGTCAGCTCGATGTCGTGCGTGGTTAGTGTTGTCCCCCCTGGTCTATCGGAGAAAACGTCCTGGAACTCTCCAATCAGTCCCTCCAACTCCGAAACCTGCCAGGATTCCAGGTCCTCTGTTCCTTTGGTTTTCTTTAGCAGCTGCTCGGCCGTCAGATTGGTGTCAGCACACAGAGAGGGAATTTCTGGAGGAATCTCCTCGGGTGCGTTCAGTGTTAGATTCACAATAGCCTCCCGTTCCCTGTACGGTTTCATGAGGTTGCAGCGATACACCTTCACAGTCCGTCTCTTAGCCTCTAACTTCACCGCATAGTTCAAATCTGATCAATTCTGCACGACGACCTCTGGGCCCTCCCACTGAGCGTCGAGTTTGTTTTTCTTTGAAGTTGTCAATAACATAACTCTGTCGTTCACCTGAAGTGATCTCGGCTTGGAGGACCTATCGTAATATGTTTTTGAGTTCTCCTGCGCCCTCTTCATAGCTTTACCGACAATGGTCTTTACCTCACTTAGTTGCTGCAAGAGATCCAAAACGTACTGTACGACGGTTGGGTGCTCGCTCTGGTCTTCTAGTGATTCGCGTAGGAGTCGCAGAGGAGACCGCAGTGTTCGTCCGTACACGAGCTCCGCAGGACTGAAGCCAGTGGGCTCGTGAGGTGCCGAACGGAGCGCGAACATAGTAGCCGGCATACATGCTTCCGGTGCTCAAAACACAAAGCTCTCAACACTCTCTTCAGCACCCGTGCATCCTTTCTACACTGTTAGATAGTGGATGGAAAATGGAGCTGTGAATCAATTTGATTCCGCACTTTTCCAAAAACGTCGTAGTTAGAGCGCTTGTGAAGACGCTTCCATTATCGCACTGAATCTCGAGGGGAAATCCGACGCGAGAAAAAATGGAAAGGAGCGCGTCGACTACGCTCGTGGAGTTCACCTCCTTGAGAGGAATGGCCTCGGGGAACTTCGTAGCCGGGCATACCGCTGTCAAGATGTAGCGATGTCCCGACTGCGTGGCGGGAAGCGGGCCGACGACGTCGATTACTAGTCTCCGAAACGGCTCTGTGATTATGGGAACCAAACGCATCGGAGCCTTGTGCTTGTCGAATGACTTCCCTACGCGCTGGCAGACATCACACGTCGGATGACTTCCCTACGCGCTGGCAGACATCACACGATCGCACGAACTCTTCAACATCCTTCCAGGATCCGGCCAGTAATATTCTTGCATCAGCCTTGCCTTGGTCTTTCGAATTCCCAAATGCACTGACCAACAGTTCCCGTGAGCCAGCCGGAGAAGATCCTCTCTATATCTATGCGGAATGACCAACTGGTCAAAGTCCCGGCCCTTCCTGTCTCGGTATTTTCGGCATAGTAGACCTGACCTTGTGTAGAATCAAATATTCTTGCGTGCCACCCCCTCCTTGTAACCGTCCGGCAATGCCTTGAGAGTGGCATCACTCTTTTACTCTGCGATCAGTGTAGGTCGATCAAGAGCACAGAGCGTGTCCAGACTTGGAGATAATGGCGAAAGAAAACCCTGCCCTTTTTCTTGGTCCTCTAGAATCTGCTGCTGGTCTGGTGGGGCACACCTCGCGGCATCCTCCGACCGCAAGTCCTCTTGA
Organism: Ixodes scapularis; assembly: GCF_016920785.2. NCBI lineage: Eukaryota > Metazoa > Arthropoda > Arachnida > Ixodida > Ixodidae > Ixodes > Ixodes scapularis. The sequence continues at coordinate 87,304,409 of NW_024609884.1, forward strand.
TTTGCCGCATCTGCAGGTCCTCCGTTGACCGGCTCTTCGCGCGCTGCGGACCGACCCTCCTCCCCGTTAGGTTCGTACCTTAACCTCGATGAGAGCTTTCTCGCTTGGGACCGCGTCAGTGCCATTACTGTCTCCTCCGCGAAACTCTTTCCTTGCTCGCGAAGCAGCAGCCCGGACTTGTTTGAGAACAAGTACGGATAGTGTTGAGGCAAGTTCTTCGAAACTGCCGCCTCAGTGATGAGTGTGCCGAAAGGCCCCTCGATACAGATTTTCGCAATCGGAAGGCAGACGCTGTGTTCCTCTACGACTTGCCTTATCCAGGCACACTCGCCGGTGTAGTCACCCGGCTCGACGTAAGACGGGTGCACACATCCATTGTAGCTGCCGAGTCGCGAAGCACCATGCAAGCTTTGCCGTTCACTAGAATTTCTTTCGTGTACGAGGCCAGTAGGGCGCTGTTGTCGGCGCCCTCTGCAACATACGAGAACACAATTTTCTCGGGGCAGTTGGCCACGATGTGCCCTTGTTTCTGACACCTGAAACACCGAACTGGCCTCTTCGCTTCGAAGGCTGGCGCGTTATTTCCAGGCATTTCTTCCTTTACTTTACCGACTGCTCCCCCCTCCTTCTGCGACTCTTTAACAACTGGGACATTTCTCATGTTTCCCCTCCTAAGAAATCCTTTTCCCGAGTCCGCCTTTAACAACTGAAACTCCTTTTGGCCATCTCGCCATGAGCGCGTTTGTCCCGATTTGTCTTTGTCTAGACCCCTGCGCATAGAGTACTCCTCCGCGAGATCTGCCACCTTCCGGAGGCACATCTCTGGGTCCCTATCTTCGACCCAGAACCTGACGTTCTCCGGAATACCTCGTAAAAACTGCTCTACCGCAAGGCACTCGATCACCTTATCGTGATCCCCGTACACTTCTGAGCTCTTCAACCATTCTACCAGGTTAGAATTAGTGTGTACGCAAAATCGGGAAAGGACTCCGTTCCCTTCTTAGTCGCCGTGCGGAACCGCTGGCGGAACGCCTCTGTCGAAAGACGGTACTTCTTAATGCGGCCTTCGAGCTTTCGTAGCTCTTGGCCTCCTCTCCACTTAACCTTGCAACCGCGTCGGCCGCCTCACAGGGCAACAGCGTCAACAAATAGTGAGGCCAGTCTTCGCGTGCGAAACCTGCTCGCTCGCAGCTTCTCTCGAAGTTGACCAGGAAAAGACCAATGTCTTCTCCTAGTTTGTACGGCTGCATTAAGTCCTTAATCTTGACTCTCTCCGCTAGCCGCACACCCGATCCAGGACTTGAACGCTCAGCCTCAATTTTCGCTATCTCCAGCCTTTTGAGTTCTAATTCATGAGCCCACTTCTCGCGTTCGCGTTCCTCCTTCGCTTTTTCGTCCCGCTCCTGCTTTTCAGCCTTCGCTCTTTCGTCCCGCTTCCGAATCAGCTCCCAAGCCTCCTGAAGCTCTACGTCGGACACTTCCTTTCCTTTTCGCGAAGCAGCTCCATGATCGGCATCCTTCGCTTTGCCTGCCCCACGCTCATACCAAGCTCCTCGCATACCGCCACCAACTCAGGAATGCGTAGCTTACTGACTTCCATGATCCCGAGTGTCGCAATTTCCCTCCCCTATCTAACTCAGTCAGCTTGACCTTCGCTTTTTCTGAGCCAAAAGGGCAGCCTTCTACTCGCGTACCTAACACTGAGCAAAAGGTCTGGCAATTCAAGGGAAAATTGCAAAGCACTCACCCGTACCAGGACCCATGAGCAGGCACGTCATCCCGCCGCTGCCAACCAGTTGTTGTGACCGAGGAGTTCCCGAGGCAGCCTCAGGCAGGGCCAGGCGAAGACAGGGATCGCAAACTGACTCCAGGCAGGAACATCAGCAGGGGAGACGGGAGGGTCTCTCACGATTAACTCTGTTTAATTACATATAAACAGAAGTTTCTACATCGTCGGAGAGCACCGAATGGGCAGCCGAATAGGTCCTTATATAATAAAATCGGTGTTCTGGAGTTGCCGTGCCATTGGTTGGTTGGTGCCGCATTCTAGAGTTGGCCTCGACGTCAGCCTCCTTCCCACGGCCCCGATGCTCGGTCATTGTTCTTCTCCGAATTGAGGGCGACTCGGAAGCGATTGTCTCGCGTACGGTAGACACAACCGACTGTCCATCTGTTCAGGGTCGGATTCTGTCTGGTGTTCTCGTGGAATGCAGACGCCTCCGTGGAATGCAGACGCCGTAGACAAAGCACACCGACGGGAACGTCGGTTCTGACTTCTGATGCCCTTGAGCCGAGGCCCAAGAGAAACGCTTCTCCGGTTTCGGTCGCACGTGAGAAAAGGGTTCGGATCGCACGCCAACCGTCTCGACGTTCGCTTGGTCGTCGTCCGCACCGGAATGCAAGGTCGATCTTCACAAACACAGGGAGATCGAGACGGGCCAGAACAGCATCAACAACGGCTCAGACGGGTGGTTTCCGATTATAAACAAGGCGGTCGGGCGGGCACAAAGAGAGGGCGAAGGAAAAGGCGCGGCCCCGGCCAAGGCCGATCGCAACAGTAGCAACAAAAAACGGCACCGACGGCGCCTAAATTCCCATTGGCTGAGCGAAACGGCACCTCAATTTCCATTGTCTGAATGAAACGGCACCTAAATTTCCATTGGCTGCGACACGTCATGCGGCTCCATAGCAACGGCGTGATCGTTGCTAGTGGGCCAGCCGAACTGCTGGAAGCGCAGCGGGAAGGGGGGGACGCTGTATGCACTGGACTGTCGTTAGGCCTAACGTTAAGTCTATCGTTACGTTTTGAGGTCTAACGTCGTCAATCGGTATGCGCATCTGGTTGGCGTGAGGGGAGGACGCGGGTATGTGCTGGCCTAACGTTAGACCTAGCGTTAGGCCTAACATTACGCTTTGAGGTCTATTGTCGTCAACCGGTACCCGCAACTAGGGCGGTGATGATGATGAGAGGACACGTGATTTTAGCACATGCCGCGCCGAGCTTCGTAGTCCCGGTGCCGCGCCGAGCTTCGCACTCCCGCCGCGGCCTCACCCAGCGGCGCAGCAGTCAAAACGAGCCAGGGCGGTCTGTGCGCGGCACACCGCCGCACTCTCTGCCACACTGCCGCACTCCCTGCCGGAGCTGCGGCCGTTTCTGCTCTATTCTGCTCCTCTCGGCGCCGAGGAACATGGTGGCACCGGAAGCATCTATATCGTCGGCAGTTGTTCGATTGGACATTAATGCTTTCGCATTCACAACCCATAAGAAATGCTTAGGTATCATCAATATTTGTTTTTGGGTATGTCAAAGCAAAACTAGTTTAAGAAAAAAAATGTATGTCTCGGTTAACGACATTTCCCTGTTCACATTCAAACAGCAAGGGTGTGTTTACTTTCGGTATAACCAAGCATCCGACATTCTTATTTTATTACTTTCTTGGGGAAAGATAATTTGGTGTTTAATTGTGCCGGAAGGCGCGGTAACTAATAGAGATGCCAAACATTGATGGTATGAATTATGCATTACAATGGCAAAACTAGATGCCGGCGTGGGCAACTTACGAGTTTTTAGAATTACGAAAACAGACACTTCATTATTTTGCTATCAATCTAGCTCACACCCTTGTGACTTTAGCTCACAGGATAGAAATAAAGTAGAATGTTCTTAGACTTGTCCAGAGCTACGATGTCTATAGACTCGTCCACGGTGGTCTCACCCAATGCTAGGATGTCCACAGACTCGCCCAATACAAGGATATCCCTGGCGGAATATGAGAATGAAATAAGAAAGACTTTCCAAGTTATGCGGTCCTCTGACGCGTGATGCAATGGACGTCCTAGTCACCGTTGACGGCAATCCAAAAGTGACTAAACAGGAAGTCAACTGTCCTTAGAGATCCACCCTCTACCATAAAATTTCCATAGAGGTAGTAGCACGGCAGTAGCCAATCCATAGAACGTCAATATCGATTTTCGTGAAATTCTTATACCCCGTTTCATACTTAATATAAACGTTTTCTGCTTCCTGTCGTCCTAAGTCACGTGGGTTCCGTAGCTGGTATGCGGGACGAAAAAAATAAGAAAATATTTCAACCTGGAATATGTAAGAAAATATAGGTGAGGAAAAACAAGAATGTGTGACCATCTAGCATTTTTTGTAAACACCTTCCAGCGGCGTGGAGAAATCAAAACGATATTTGACCGCATACCAGAAGTGACGACATTCAAGATGGCTGCTACCCCGTGAAAAGCTGTATGGGGCGGCTGAGGGGGAGGTGCGCTCATAACCTGCATCAATTCAATCCAGTGGTCCAGGAAGGAAGTAGATGGCGCAGTAATCGAATCTGATCAAAATTTCTGCAAGAACTGCGCGCCTTTTGCCGCGTCGTTGCATGTACTGGGGTCATCTGGTAATAATAGAGGTCAGCAGTAGTCGCATTTCCTATAACGGCCCCCCGCTACGAGAATAAACTCAGGCCTTCATGAGAGGCGTGGCAAGTGGAAAATAAATGCGAGAATTTGGCAGTTCAACTAAGGGACAACCTGTCACATGGTGCTGTCCTTCTAAAAAAAAAAAAAAAAGTATGACGCCTTCACAGAACATTGCAGTGTCTCGACTAGTAACATAGGTGTGCCGGCACCCCTTGACTAAAACAGCTTTCAGAACAAAGCTCGCACAATACTGACCTGCTGTCCAAATAGCTATCTGAGGATATTTGTTTGCCTATGTTTGGAGACGGACAGTCTTTTGGTGTATAGGAATAGGAAAATTGTACCTGTGAGGTAAGGTGCAACCCCACCCCTGGTTAGTGTGATTCTGAACCAACAGATGGCGGTGGGTCGCCTTCCAGGCCTGTACATCAATGCGAGAAATCGTGTGTGGTGGCGCTTCGATATAGTTGGATATTCTTCTATATCCAGAATTTGACATCCCTGGTCCCTTGCTTGGTTTTCTCTGCACGAGCTTTCTTTGGAACGTGCACGGCTGCGCCAGTTCTCGTGCAAGGGGGCCAGTTGCCACGCTCCGAGCTCAGGTCTCCAGCAAATGTAGGCAGAACAAAACGCGAAAATCGTCCCGAGCCAAATGGCGAGACACATGCACAACAAAACTACCGACGCCTTCAAAAATGTAAAATTGCCTGTGCGCCGTTATCGGAGATTTCAAAGGCCAATGAACCATATTACAATGTGATCAGATTTATACTGATACGAATGAAGGTGACGAGAGGACGAACAGTGAACTGGAAAATAAAGGTTTAATCGGCGAACTTGTTTCAAACAAACAAAAAAAAAAGTAAACAAAGAGCGTCGAGGCAGCAGAAAAGCAGGCGGCAATTCGGCAGCGTAACAAAGAGCGAGAGCGACACTGACTCGACAAGGTTGCTGGCAGCTGCTTATCTAGAGTGCGTCACGTCACCATCTCGAAAGTTCGGCAAAGAAGGCTCGAGCGTCGCGCGTTCGGAGCGAGGATGAACTGACACTTTCGAGGACAAGAAAACAGGGCGAAAGTTCCGTCTGGTGCAAGAATGAACGCGAATCTTCCAGAAGTCCGTGACCGATCGTTGCTTTCTCGGCTCTGCGGGCGGCAATATGACGGGCGGGCCCTTTTATCGTGCTTGTGTTTGGATCTTTGTGGATTTCCAGCAAAACATGATGACATCATAGTCTGGTTTCTAAAATTCTAGCTTGAGGAATTAACTACCTAAAAGAAAAGACTATTTTTGGGGCGGTCAGGTGTCTCATTTAGGTAGCTGGGTGTTTATTTTGACCCAAACCACGAGACTGGAAAACACAAAAAATGACACACAGGTTTAGATGTTGAGTTTTGTAAACCCAAAGTAGGACTGGTGCGAGGGTCATAATCTAAAACGCCGAGGTTAAAAATAAACTCACAGCAATAAAGAATAATTATTAATTTTAATACCAATTCGGTGATAAATGCAATGACTGACCACGCAAAGATTCTGGGTCAGTTGATAGCTTTTGCACATAGTTTAAGCAACTTGCAGGGTGTCACAAAAGAAAAAAATACAGGGTTTCTTTTTACCGCAAGAATAAACTAGGCATCGCCGAACGCTCATTCTCCGCCCATAGGTAGCGCTAGAGGAACAACCAGATGTCAAAGTTTCAGCCCAATACGATACCTTCTTCAAAAATTATAAGTGATTTTCTGAAAAGTCCCATGGGAAAATAGCGGCCGACGGAGTTTTTGAATAAATGGAGCTCTATGGGCACCAGAAACGAAAAACAGGCAAACATGTGCTCCATTTTTTCCATTGGCATTTTCAGAAAATCACTTATTACTTTTGAATAAGGTGTCCGTTCGGGATGAAACTTTGGCATCTGGTTGTGACCTAGCGCTACCTTTGGGTGGAGAATGAGCGTTAGGCAATGCGTAGTTTATTTTTGTGGTAAAACAAAACAACCCTGTAAATTGTTTTTGTGACATCCTGTGCCAGCCTTAATTTGGTGATTCATGCGCGCAAGTAGTGGTGTGCAAAAATGAAAACGATGCAAACGGGTAGGCTTTGACGTTGTATAAAATATAGTGTAAGCACGCACATGGTACGCTGATTAAGAATGAAACAGCCCTAGTTTTACACTAGCGTTGAGCGTGTCGAAATTAAGTTAAAGGTGCATCAAAAGCTAAAGCTTGTACACATATACTGCTCAGGCCATTGTGTTTGAATGCTCATAGTAATTTATTATCCTCAGATTTGGTGTAAGTTGTCTCCTGATTGCTTACAACAGAAAGAAGGAAACACTCTAACTCTGGGTTGGTAGAAAAACACCACCTGCTGACGGCCACCAATCATCTCGGCGCCGATTATGAGTATTCACTGCATGCCAACGGTCGCGTGTTTAGAACGAGTTTTTCCCACGTGATTTCATACGATCGCAATTGTTCTTGACAAACAACAATGTTTAGTCAGGCAAGCGGTCATATGTGAAGCTTAGAATATTTTCTATCGGTTGTGGCACCTGTAACAAGTTGCATAGGTTTTTTTTTTTTTTTTTTTTTTTTTTTTTTTTATAATCCGCGAAAAAGATTGCTCTTGGGTTACCTTGGTCTCTAATAATTCATGTAGCACACAAAAGAGCACGAACTAAATCGCGGTGGGAAACGAAAACAATAATGATAAACAAGCGTTTAATCACGCGAAAACTGAGGGCATTGCACATATACAGAAGGTAAGCTTTGTCTCACTAAATACATTACCAATAAAGTATTTGGTTTTATCCTGCGAGCAAAGCGGAACATACAAGTGCGAGCATACTGTCCTGAATTACACTTCCGGTGAACAAGCGCACCATCCAAAGCACCGAGCTAGCTTTTATGTCGTTTTGTGCGCTCAACGATCCCCCACTGGAACAAGCGCACCGCCCAAAGCACCGAGCTCGCTTTTATGCGGAGGGCAAGTTCGTCTGCTTCTTGCGCAGGGGGTAGCGGTGACGTCAGAACGCCGAGCCCTGATTGGCTGATCGCGACCCCCCTATCTGAGCGTCGTCTGCTCGCAACGTCGTCTGCGTCTGTCTTAACCTTTCCTGCGACTTTCGGAAAAGCAGAGGCCAGATTTACGAAACGATCTTACGCCACAAATGTGCGTAAGACAAAACTTAAGAACAAATTCGTATTCACGAAAGGAAATTTTCGTAAGTTTTGCGCAGGTAACGACGAAATCCTACGACAGCTCCGAAGCTGTCTTACGCACTTCTTACGATCAAATCAGCATGGCCAACAGCGTCGCGGTCGCGACGATCCACGAACGTTTATTTTTCTACGCGCGCTTCTCACGCGTCCCGACTTCAAGCAGCAAGAAAAAAGTAAAAAGCACTTGAAACTGATTACGACGAACAAGGACGCAGGATCCACAAACACACGGGAAAAGCTCCAACGGCCACGATTACACCGAACACGACCAAGCGAGTACGGCAGTTAGGCCTAGCAGGCACTCCGCGACTCGGCGACCGTCTGCCCACAACCGGCTGGCGTGCTGAATGGAATATGCCCGCGCGACCTTTGAGAACCCTTCCCGTATTATACTTTGATCGCTGACCACAATTTTAGATTAAGAGGTCAATTTCTTCCTCTTGTTATCTCCTTGTTTCCCGAGGCAACGGTGACTCTCGCCGGTGAATCTCCGACAGACGCAGGAAAGGTAAAGCAGCCATCGCTTTGACTAGCAGACGTAAAGCAGACGATGTTAACTGCGCCAACCCGCCGACGCCGTTAAAGAATGAGGGGTCTCGCCGCACACGAAAGGAGGGAAAAAGTATTTGGGAGGGAACTTGCGGGGCACAAACACGCTTACCCTCTCTCGGTTCTTAGCAAACAAACCTCAGCGCCTCGGGAGAGCTCGCCAGTGAGTCGTTTGACTTCCCTCCTTGATGCGCGTCTGCTAGTTGTTAGACAAAAACAACGTACCGCTCGAGTTATTTAGTCTGCCCCCTCTGAAAGGCGAAGTCGAGCTCGCTGGTAAACACCTGCACTTCCGAAAGTCGCAGGAAGGGTAAGACAGACGCAGACGACGTTGCGAGCAGACGACGTTGCAAAGGAGCAGACGACGCTCAGATAGGGGGTCGCGATCAACCAATCAGGGCTCGGAGTTCTGACGTCACCGCCACTTCCTTTCTCACGCGCAGAAGACGAAAATGAGCCCACTTGCGAGGCGTATAGCGTTTGGGGCGCTCAAACCTTTGAAAACACAATTATAATCAATTCTATTATTTTTATTATTTTTATTAGGTGCGCCTATGCGTTTTTCCCTTTTTTTTTTTTTTTTACTTTTACGTTTACGTGCCATTTTCTTTGTTATATAATATTTTTCCAGAAGTCTGTTTCATTATAAGTAAGTGCCACATAATCAAAGATATAGACAAAAAATAAAAATAAAAAAGAACGCGAACACACATTAAAAATGCGATGCAACGGCGCATTCAAAATTAGTCGTTAGTTTTTTAGAGAGCAGCAATTTCGTAGGACGACATTGTTACCTGATGAAGGTTATAAAAAGTGCAGTGCAACTGTTAGCTCGGGGTCCTTAACGTGCATTACGCAGTATATGTGATACACGATCGCATGACGGTAGGATGCAGATGGGCGACTCAACCCAGGGTCCCTGCTAAAGCCCCTTGATAAAGGCGTTTTTTACAAGTACCCCCAACCATTATTGTGAAAACGCGCAAGACACGTGCCACGAGCGGGCGCTCCGACGCCATTCGCTTTCAAGGGCCAGTCATTATATGCCCGTGTCCACGGTGCCGCATGCCACACGGGCAACTCGAATTCCATTTACAACGAATGACATTTGAAGGATCGGACAATCAGCGTGCGACACTCCGAGCGTGGAGCGTTTCACGCGCGACAGATCGCGAGCCGATTCGTTGATCAGATGAATGCCATTCGTTGTAAATGACATTCGAGTTGCCCGTGTGGCACGCGTGCCACACGGGCAACTCGAATGTATTAGTGCTGCGTCGCCATTTGTGTCCAAGGGCCGGTCGAGACACGGGCCTCGTGCACTGGCACCTTCGAGGTTATTTGAAAGACCAACGCAAATACAGTACATCGAGGGGATTTAGTCCCTGCACGCTCTGCAGCGGGAGCTCCGTGCTTTGAACGGAGCTCGCACTCGAGCATTTCTCCACGTGCTCTGATCTGCGGTGCCACAACCACGGCCACTCGATTAGGGGGGATCGAGTGGCCGTGCCACAACCACGGCCACTCGATTAGGACTCCCCTTGGGAGCGGCCTGCCGTATGCCTCACTCCGCCGGTGAGAGCGATAGTTCTACTTTACCCCGCAGCGCCAGCCGTGGCGCTCGTTATCGGTGAGAGATAGAGTTCCTTTCGGGGGAGCATATCGAGGAACTCTATACTTCGTTTCACGTTAGTATGTACTTGTTAGCCGCGCGTGCTAAAAGCGCGAGATAGTTGCTTCGAAGGAAGCCTCGGCGGCTGCATGAGCGCTCGTGCAGCGAGTGCTCCAGTCAAGGCAGTAAAGGCTAGCCGCTCGCGCTAGCACAGCGTTCGCGGTTAGTCCATGCTAAGGTAAGACGAAATATAGTGAGAGAGGAGCAGTACGCCAGGCCCGGCCCGGTGTGGCTACTTAATTTTTTTTTTTCGTGAAGCCTCAAGTCTCAATTGAAACGAGTGCCAGATTGCATGAATGATGTGACAAATCTGTGTAGAATAAAAGCACATGATTTTTTCTGCGAAAAGCTCACTCAGCTGCAGGCTGCGCGTTAAAGCTGCATTCTGCTGGCAGTATGAGCGAATTGTCGTTTTCTTCTTCCCGTAACTGTTGCCCCGTTTCCATTACCACTGTAATATACGAGTTATAGTTGGATATAGCTAGGCCGTATGATTTCTGGTTTCAACCGACGCTCGAGTACACACGAGCTGTGTCATTTATTCGTCTGTGAAGGACAATATAAAATTGGATTCCGCGTGCATAACTTCAGCAATATAAACTTCATTGTTCACAAAAAACAGACCAAGGGAGTCATATAGTTCACAGGCGGAGTACCTTTCGGGAAAGAGGCTTTCGCGAAAGCCTCAATATATTCTCTAGTGGGCTGTTTAGGTCACCAGCCCAGTTTGCCAAAAAAGGTCTGAGGAGTTTTCTGAGAAAGAGCTCGCAGAGCTCTTCGCTGTGGTAGGGATCTCGGCAGTCAACACACCACAACAGCGGGCAGTCCATAAGGTGTGGAAGCACAGCGCTCGAGAGGACCTTGCAAATCCTTCCACAACCACGAATCTCTGCCGACTGTAGAGCCCTCTCGACACAGGTGCAGACGAGCTTGCACAGCCAGACAGCTTCAGGTCGTGGATAGCTGAGTCCTCCTTGGTCAAGGCTAAACATGAACTGATATGCTCCGTCATGTGATGCATTTCCCTGAAGTTGCGCTTACATCCAGGACACGTCACCTGCAAAGTTTAGCGGGTTCTACACGTTAGCCTTCCTTGCTTTCACTGAGAAATTCTTATTGCTTTGCTAGGTTGAATGTTTCAGATAATCACTTTGAAATTCCGATAATTTCTACAAATAAAAATGGGCACCTTTTGTTCGCAAACGAAGGCCAAGTAGCCAGCCATGTAAGTCAGCGGTGCGAACTCAAGTTCAGTAGAGACTTCACTGTACATCATCAACTGCAGGATTTCCTGTTTCACGAGTGGAGTTGGCACAATTCATCGCCGTTTGGCACTCAGAGCTAGAACGCGCATTTACATTTCCGGCAGCTTCCAAAATGCCAACACAAACCACACACGCGAGCGTAGAGTGACACTATACGATATTTTCGCCGAGCACAGCGGTGCATAGGTGGGGGGAAAGCGAGTTTTGCTGCCTTCTGCAACCGTGGCAGCGCCTCGGTATCGGCGAAGCCAATGACAGGCAGATATTTTATCTGGGTAGCGGAGCAAGAGCGCGTTGGGCGCCTTCTCTATACTCCGTTTCACCTCAAGTTGTACCGCAGCGAAGGCTGGAAGCGCGAGCTCATAGCGTTGACAGCTGCCCTTACTGCGCGAGAGCTTGTGCCGCCAAGATCTGCCCCAGAGCAAGGAGCTCGCGCTTACAGCCTTTCCTGCGGTACAACATAAGGTGAAACAGAGTACTTTCAGCTCACAAGACCGCTCACCGATGTGCAGCGCCCCCACGGAAAATAGGAGAAGTTCTTCTCTCACGCGCGCTCGTTTGTTTTCGGAAAGACATCGGCAGGCCGCACCAACAGGGGGGATCGAGTGGCCGTGCCACAACACACTCGGCCAACGATCCCCCAACGCACTTGATTTATCCTGCGAGCTAGACCAAATGAGCTACACTTAGAGTATCGGCAATTTTTCCCCCGATATTGTTTTGGGCGCCGCCATGTTGGTGGTTACTGGTTAGTAACAAATCAAATACAACTGCCGGTCGTCATGATTCAAAAGTGCGACTTCCTCAGCAATAGTTTCAGTGTCAGGAAGCTCACGTAATATTGCTTTGCTTTGTCGCCAACTGTTTAAACATTTGTGGAGGAAGGAAAAGCGTTTTCTGTGATTTCAGATAAAGCTTCAGATAACTGACAATCATCATTTTAAGCATCCATATCTGTATGAAGCGTAGCTTATTTAGTGGGTCTAGTTTAGCCCGGCCGCATAGGCACAGAAAGGGAACGAACAGTTTAACTTCGCGCTCTTGGCGCTGCTTCAGTGGCTTCATCAGCCCGTAGCGTTGGTTGCGCTCCGAACTAAGGTAAAGCAAAAGCAAATATTCAGATCTTAAGGTTTCACAAGCCAAACCAACAAAAAGCACTTCACACGCCCAAATAAAAAAAAAAACATTATTACGGGTTTATTTTAACTAACCCTAGATCTTTTGACGTGCAACCGAAATCACAGAATGGCCTCCGTCGGATTGCGGGCACCTCGGCCGATATGTAAACCCGACAAATCTAGATTCATAGGCCAGTGCGTTGGCTGAGAGGAGCTGAGACGTTTTAATGTCATTGCCACTTAAGAGCCACCGAGGTGGTTTTTGAAACAAAATATAGTCGAACCATTCCGACAAGCATAGTTTGATATCGTAAATGATTTATGCAAGTGATAAAAACAATAAAATGTTTTCGCATACGTGGCGGAATCTGAAATGGCAGAATGCATTTCATGGCGCCCATTGATGGCGTCGGGCATGTGTACCGACACACAGTAGAACGCGCGCAAAAGTAGCTGTGGTGTACCCGCAGCCTCGCGCTTGTTGTTCTCACATCTCTGGCTCGCTCACTGCGAGCATCCAGGCATCTGACACCCTGACATCTGGCGCTTTTTCTGTCTTTCACGTGGCGTTCCAAGCGGCACACGACGGAAAATGCACATCAAGCTGTTCTTGAACACGTGTCGCCTTCTGTATTTTATATTAAGAAACTACAATTCGCCGTAACTGAATGGGAAAAGTTTGAGGTCTTATAACATTCTTAACGTGTAATATATCGATATGGAAGTTCTGGAAAATATAATATCGAAGGATGCTTCATAATTTAATGTCTCGTTATTTTTATTAGTTGGCGCGATTCCGTTTTTATAGCGCCATAAAATATTACAATTTTAAACTTTATTTTTTATTTTAAAATATAAATTATCTGTACAGTTCGTTGGTTACTTTTTTATTTTATTACATCTAACCGAACGCTCACGTAAAATATCGTGGACGATGGGACGTTATGACTCGAGAAATAATTTCTTCAATATTAGAGACTGTGGTCTATTAAAAGCCAAATAATTAACTAACAACTGAAAATAATCGTGATATCAAGACATTAAAGCATTGTTGAGAAACTGCTCTTTAATTTGACACTAACTTTATAATTGTAAGATACATAGAAAGAAAGTTATAAGCCGTCGGAAAAGCACCAAAACGTCATGCACGGTGGGGTTGCACCTTAAGTTGCCGGCAACGTTACTAAAACACATAGTTGGGAAACTCAACCTAGAATGATGAAATAATCCCTGGAGAAGGGATTATTTCATCATTATTGTCCAGCTCGCTTGCCCCTTTGCATTTAATTGCATTATCATTTCAACCTAGAAACCTGGACCGCTGGCATCCACCGAGACCAAACGAAATACGATAACAGCGCCACCCTTTAGCGACAAGTCAAAACATGAAAGTTGCTTTATATAGCTACTGCGAGATGGCGCCACCAGCACTTGCGCGAATCGACCTGAACCAATACGTGCAGCCGTGCAGTTCCCGGAGTGGTCGCTGCGGGAGAAATGGTGGCGTTGTGATCGCCATTAGTTTGGTTCTCGAGTACGGATCGGAGCCATTTTTTCAAAGCAGACTCTGTGGCACTTCCTCAAGTGAGTATCCTAGTAACGTCGATTGCCGGGCTCTCACTCTGGCAGTAAAGTGGTTAGTTGGGCGAGTTGGTAATGATTGAACATGGTTAAAATTGCGCACAAATAGAAAGGTACAGAGAAGAGGGAAGAGAGAAGAGACAAGCGCAAACTCACAACTCGATGTATTGATGGAAGAAAAAAGAACAGCCCTCGGTATCAGCTCGAGCCGAGGCCACACTCGCACGGGGGCACCCGAGCACGCGGAGGACACACACCATCAACCACACTCGAACGACTGTAGAAAGGCTATTTCCTTGTCGGTTAAAGCCACAGAAGGATGGCTGACACAACGCTCGCCTAAGCGGAGTATACTAAAGGCTTCAAAAATTTCGCGAGTGTGTTTTTCGGTGAATCTGCCAATTATCGAGGTCTTTTGTAAAGAAGGTGTACACTTACACGCTTGACAATGCAGAGGTAGGTGACCCCCCACTGTTGCATTTAGAGAAAGATTGTGCTCCCTTAACCGGTCATTAATACACCGTCCCGTCTGTCCTACGTAGGATCTTGAACAGGGCACGTAAGGGCGGACTAAAGCCCCTTAATAGGGAGTTTTAGAATAACGTACGCAATTTTAGCGCACGCTAGCGCTAAGTTTAGCGCTTGTATTAGCGCACGCGACGCGAGAGAGTTTTAGAATAGCGTCTCTCCGTCGCGACGCAAAAGCCCAAGCATCTCGCGCTTGCGACGCCACCAAGATACAGTCACAATTTTTATTTCACACACGAAATGCTTCAACTTGAGAAAAAAGAAGTTTTTTGGTCCAGAGTGTTATTTTAGATTTGTTTAAACGTGGGAATGCGACGCGAGCGGTTGACCGGTCGTGTCCGCTGGCGTCGCCTCGGCAAGAGAGGTCTCGTGTACTGACCTTCGTACATCGTACCTTCGTCGAGAAATGTTCGCGCGTCGGAAGCATCAAGTTGCCGGTGATCGTTGCCAAACCGAGTACAAAGTCGTCCCGTATTGAAAATCGCAGTCGCGAGGATGCCGCCGACGTCGCACTCACGACGCCGCTGAAGCAGCCGCCGACAAAATCCTGGAAGCCGCCATTTTTTTAACTCTGCTCGTCTTGGCTTTAGCCAACTTGTCATCACGAATCCTCCTTGGAGAAGCGCAAAGGCTCCTTGCGCATGCACGCTATTTCCGAGAAATAGCGCACGCTAAAATTGCGCACGCAAAGCACAAAACTTGGTTTGCGTTCGGAGCATGCGCAGTGGCGACGACGCTATTCTTTGCGTACGCAAAGCTTTAGCGTGCGCTATTCTAAAACTCCCTAATAAAGGTGTTTTCACAAGTACCGCCAACCATTGTTGTGGAAATGCGCAAGACACGTGCCACGAGCGGGTGCTCCGCCGCCATTCGCTTCCAAGGGCCGCTCATTTCAGTGCTGCGCCGCCATTTGCTTCCAAGGGCCGCTCGAGACCTGGGCCACGTGCGCTCGCGCATTTGGCGCTACTTGCAAAGACAAACGAAAACATATCGAGGGGCTTTAGGGCGGACGTGTTTTGTGCGGCACCTGTGTTTTGTAATATTTTCTATTTTTGCTCGAACTTTAGAACAAATTTGACCCATTTTTTGGGCTGCCGACATCACTAAGGGGACTCCGTACCTATTGGCTACCTGTTTAAGATTGTGAGATATTCTGTGTATATACGGAACCACCACCACTCTTTTTTTGTCGATATCACGTGCAGCTTTTTCGCATCCTTTTACTTTTTTATCAGAGTTCCTACCACTTCGGTTAAAACCTGCGCTGGAAAGCCAGACGCTGTAAGCCTCTCAATTTGAGCATTAAAACTGCTTTTGATGGTGTAGAGGCATGACTTCTTTAGGGCTGAAGTAAGGCAGGAAAGAGCTATGCCTCTCTTTACGACTTTTGAGTGCGAAGACGTATAGTGCAGTAAACCTTTTTTAGAACGGGGAGAAAATGACCCGCACAGGTGGTTTGTTTGCAAAGATAGAGAAAGGTCTAGAAATTGCAACACACCTTCCTTAGGAGTTTCACAGGTAAAAATAAGTCCTGAACCGCACTTGTGGAATATGTCCATGATGCTACTAATTACATTATTGTCCAATGTCTTTTGGTACACTAGCAGAAAATCGTCTACATACCTAAACACGTGCCTTACTTCAGTCCTAAAGAAGTCATGCCTCCACACCATCAAAAGCAGTTTTAATGCTCAAATTGAGAGGCTTACAGCGTCTGGCTTTCCAGCGCAGGTGCTAACCGAAGTGGTAGGAACTCTGATAAAAAAAGTAAAAGGATGCGAAAAAGCTGCACGTGATATCGACAAAAAAAGAGTGGTGGTGGTTCCGTATATACACAGAATATCTCACAATCTTAAACAGGTAGCCAATAGGTACGGAGTCCCCTTAGTGATGTCAGCACCCCAAAAAATGGGTCAAACTTGTTCTAAAGTTCGAGCAAAAATAGAAAATATTACAAAACACAGTTGCCGCACAAAACACGTCCGCCCTTACGTGCCCTGTTCAACCAGAGTGGTTTATAGCATTCCCCTTTCCTGTGGCAGATCCTACGTAGGACAGACGGGACGGTGTATTAATGACCGGTTAAGGGAGCACAGTCTTTCTCTAAATTCAACAGTGGGGGGTCACCTACCTCTGCATTGTCAAGCGTGTAAGTGTACACCTTCTTTACAAAAGACCTCGATAATTGGCAGATTCACCGAAAAACACACTCGCGAAATTTTTGAAGCCTTTAGTATACTCCGCTTAGGCGAGCGTTGTGTCAGCCATCCTTCTGTGGCTTTAACCGACAAGGAAATAGCCTTTTTACAGTTGTTCGAGTGTGGTTGATGGTGTGTGTCCTCCGCGTGCTCGGGTGCCCCCGTGCGAGTGTGGCCTCGGCTCGAGCTGATACCGAGGGCTGTTCTTTTTTCTTCCATCAATACATCGAGTTGTGAGTTTGCGCTTGTCTCTTCTCTCTTCCCTCTTCTCTGTACCATTCTATTTGTGCGCAATTTTAACCATGTTCTCACTCTGGCGCATTTGAAAAGTATATACACATTTCAGACGTCCTTCATCAGGGGATTTACGTTGAAATTTTTAGAAACACGTGTATAGACGCTTTACACACGCGCCAGATTGAGCCGCCATAGCCGCCCTTCTCTTGTCTTACCGAGATGCCGAGCCACTGAAGCGGGCGTTGACGGGTCTTCACAAGGGCCTATGCTGGGCACAAGAATACAGTAGCATCTAAAATGGCAATAACCTGTCCTGCTATGGTAATGATGAAGTGAAGCGAACGGAATAAGAGGGAACAAAAACTGAAGGTCAGTTATGGCGGCGCCCATGCACAGCTGCTGCAAAGCGTCTATACGTACACAGCATTTCGTAATTTTCTTCGTCTTTCACTTTGGTATTGAATCAGATCGGGCCTCGTGAAGGAGGCCCGATATGATTGAAGGCAGATTGCCCTAGAGATAGGACAACCTGCCTCCAAGATTTGGTGGCAAGGTTAGGTCGCTTACGTGCATGGAGAGAGAGAGAGAATGAACATTTATTGCGGTCCTTGTTAGCCCTGGACGTCATCTATAAACTCCCGGCATTTTGCTATATGCTTTACAAGCAGACTCCCGAGTAGAGGGCTGTGTGCGGGTGGGGGTGCGATACATTTTTTCCCAGCTGCTCGGGTGAAGTATTTTTGGTATTGTGTTGCGATTTAGTTAATTGGGACCATTTCCGGGCCCTTCGCGAAGAGGAGGGGGAAACTGTCGACCTGGGCAGCTGGACGCGTTCCTTACAGGACAGTGTCAGGCAGGCCACGGACACGGTCCCCGCTGCCTCACCAGAAGGGAGGGCGGACGCCAAACTGCTACATATGTGGCAGGCTTTGGAGAGACTCCGCGCTCGCTGGTCCAAACAAAAACGCAACCGCTCGCTCCGCAAACGCATCTCGCGCCTAGAGAGGGACATCGAAACGTACGCGATTGAGCTAGACAGTCAACACTGGGGGCAGATATGTGACCAGATCAACGGCAAATTGGGGCTCCGAGACACGTGGGGCCTCCTTCGCCACCTGATGGACCCCCAGGGTTCAAAAACGGCACAGCGTAACACACTAACCAAGGTAGCCAGTACGTTCCCGGGAGATGCCAGGGCACTCATAGAGGCCCTGAAGGACAAGTACGTTAACCTAAAGAAGGACGACGCGGATTCTCAATCGTATTTGGGAATCGGGAACCCCGAACTAGATGCGGATATCCTCGAGGCCGAGGTCCGTCACGCCACCACTCAACTCAATCCCAATTCGGCACCGGGCCCCGATGGGGTCACCAACAAGACCCTACGCAACCTAGACGCTCAATCTATAACGGATCTCACGCGTTTCATTAACGAGATATGGCACAGCGGCACAATCCCGCCAGAGTGGAAACGTGCTAAAATGCTTTTTATACCCAAAACTGGTAAACCTCTCAACGTCGATAATTTGAGACCCATTTCGCTGACGTCCTGCGTCGGCAAGGTGATGGAGCACGTAGTGCTCAATCGTCTTCGGGACTACATGGAGGATCAGGGCTTGTTCCCTGACTCCATGTTTGGCTTCCGCCAACACCTCTCGACGCAAGACATCCTTCTCCAACTCCAGTCGGAGGTAATCGAGCCGCGCCGAAACAAAAGGGTTGTGGTGGGGCTTGACTTGCACAGAGCCTTTGACAACATACGGCACACGGCAGTCCTATCCAACATAAATAATTTGGGGCTGGGCGAACGCTTTTTCGCGTACGTGCAGTCGTTCCTCGAAAACCGTACGATAGAAATTTCAGTCGCGGGATACACGTCAGACCCCATACTCACAGGGGACAGAGGCACTCCGCAAGGAGCGGTCCTGTCCCCTATGCTATTCAACATAGCCATGCTGTACCTCCCGAGTAAGCTGGCCACTATACCCAGACTTGGTCACTCTATTTACGCAGACGACATCACGCTGTGGACCAACAAGGGCAGTGACGCGGACATGGAGGAGACGCTTCAGACAGCCATAGACGTCACATATGAATATGTCGCGAATTTAGGTCTCGACATCTCTCCGCTTAAATCGGAACAGCTAATCAAGGACGAGAGCGCACGTCTCACTGACACAGAAGGCTCAGTACAGCGACTGGACCTGAGGGTAGGCGACCAACCCATACCGGGGGTCAGAACCATCAGAATACTGGGCTTAATCTTTCATTGCTTCAAACCAAACACGGACGTAATGCTAAAATTACACTCGATCACCCACCAGACTGTTAGACTCATCAGACGCATATCCAACAGGCGCAGAGGAGTAAAGGAAGCAGACATTGTGAGACTCATCAAGGCTTTCGTGGAGTCCCGCTTCCTATACTCCTTACCGTATCTACTATTAAGAAAGACCGACAGGAACAAATGCGATCTGCTTCTCCGGTCGGCGTACAAATCGGCACTGGGCCTGTCCCCCCAAACACCAACTGTCCGCCTCATGGCTCTAGGACTACACAACACAGTAGACGAGCTGCTTGAGGCGCACCGGTCTGCTCAGATGCTACGCCTGGCGGGCACCAGAACCGGACGAGCGGTTCTCGAAAGGCTCGGCATACCCCCACCTCTAAATACCGCGTCTCTAATCGTGCCGATACCAACCGAAATTAGGTCTCGGCTCAGGATCCCACCCTTACCCAGGAACATGAACCCGACTTTCCATATTCAACGCCGCAAAGCCCGAGCGGAGGCCCTTCACAAGCTGTACGCGGGGCGTCCCGACGTATACTTCGTAGACGCGGCTAACTACAGCGAACACCGGGACCGCTATGCCCTGGCCGTGGTGGATGGGACGGGGCGCATTGTAGTGATGGCCTCAGTCAAGGAGGATTCCCCCACCAGAGCGGAGGAAGCTGCAATCGGCCTGGCCCTCAACCACGCGTCCGAGTCGTTACGCACCATAATCTGTGACTCCAAGACGGCCATTCTCGGCTTCAGCTCAGGTCGCGTCTCTCGATCAGCAACAAAGCTCCTAACATTGAAATCATCCATCATCCCTCCAGTCACACACCCAATCACATTAATCTGGTCTCCGGCTCATCAGGGGGTCGGTGGTAACGAGGCGGCCCACGCCGCGGCCCGAGATGCGACTCGCCGGGCCGGGACATGCGGGGCGGTCGGCGTGGCCATTCCGATTGCTAACGAGCCGAGAGATCTCCCATGGCATAAGGAACCGCTTCGTGGTTTTCATGACATTACACAACACTACAGATTACAGCGCCAGATATACCCACCACCACATAAGTCACTCAACAGACGCCAACAAGTATTATGGCGACAACTTCAGACGAATACTCTTCCTAACCCCGCGACTTTCAGACACTACCTCCCGGATCTATACAAGGCCCGATGCACCAAGTGCTATGATCCAACAAAGGACGCCGACGAATACAACAAGGCCACGATCGAACATATATTCTGGTCCTGCCCGGCCGATCCCCCACCGTCTTCCCTCACACGACATTTGACACAACCAGACACTCAGTGGACGACCCTGCTGCTCAGCTCCGACTGCGTTATTCAACTCGCTGCGGTCACAAGAGCCGAGCAAGTCGCCGCCCGGCCCAGTTCGTCCGGCCACTCTGCAGGGGAGGCACCACGCCGGCCGTAGGAGAAGGAACCCACGTTCTGGATCTTATGAAGCTTTTATAAAGTTTATTCTCTCTCTCTCATTGTGTTGCGAGTTTCTTGTAGTGCTTGTTGGTTGATAGGGCAGTCCCAAAGCATATGTTTATTGTTAGGGTATCGGTGGCACTTTGCGCACTTCGGTTGACGTTCGCGTCCCAACAAAGGATGCGTTATGTGCGGTGTGAGGAGGGTGCCAGTCTGGGCTCTTCGTACCAGTATAGAGTGCAGTCAGTTCAGAAATCGTGAGGGAGATGGGAGAGTGGCCCTGTTCTCTCTCCATTCCAACAGTGTGTTGGTTCTGTTGGTGTGAAGTGTTTTCCTGTGTATGTAAGGGTCGTATGTTGGTGGCCAGGGAGTGGAAGGTCCCCGGTTTAGTAATGACCTCACGGGCGAGCTGATGGGCCAGCTCGTTGCCTTCGATTCCTGTGTGACCTGGAACCCTTTCCTATGTGACTCGGAGGTCCGGGCAGTCTTTCATGGTCTTGGTGACGTTAGTCTTTATATGAGGCGGTAGGTTGTTTTCTCTGAATGCTCTCAGGGCGCCCTGGCTGCATGGAGAGGTAACTTATCCAGTGCGGTCTGAGACTTAACCTGAGGTATGTAACGTGATCCTGATTACATAACCGCACAGATGTACGATGCATGTCTATTTCAAAACATGCAGGGGCGCGAATCAGATCATGGTGGAAGAAACATTTAGGTGATGACTCTCTGTCCGACGCGGTGACCAGATTATGTTCGGCGTACCAAACGCTTCACTCGCAGTGGGATAGATAGCACTCAAGTATCGGGTCCCTCCCAAACCGACCACACCGGTTGCTTCTCCCAGCGGTGGTCCCGCCATTCCCTCGCTCACCGCTTCTCGCTGTACCTCACCGTAGCCACGCCGCCATCAAGTCACCAGATTCCGTACATCTGTGTTCGTTTCCGCCGCACACCACCATCACACCACCACACCGCGAAAAAGGCGAGCACGCTACGCCGCCAACACCGTGGCCGCCGAAGAGGGACCTCATACCTCAGCGCCCTCTGGGACGGCGCGGAACTAACTACTCCTGTTTCGAGGCTAGCTCCGAACACGATCTGGTCGCTCGCTCCCTGCGGGAAGAGCGGCCAGAGGCATCGCCTAAATGTGACCACCGTGCCTTCCACCGTGAGTCAGGTAGATGATTGGTTGAGCAGATCTATGATGTCTGCATAAGATTCGATCCCAGCGCCTCACACTTGTCCTGAAGCCGTGGATTATTTGTCTCGATGTGCTGAAATAAAATGAGCTAGGCGGAAGTGTGTGGTCAAAGCTGGGCGAGGGTTCATCAATCGATTCATGACGTGCCAACCTGCCCCAATGCGCCGAGCCTAATGCGATAGAATTCAGGTGCTCCTTATGTTCATGCGACAAAGACTACCAGTCTATAAAAGCTCTGACAGTAGACACGCTTGACGAAAACTAAGCAGGTCTGGATCTTACCTTAGTAAACGCTGTTTCAGATTCTGAAAGCGTTTGTTGGCTTTTTGGGGAGGGAGAGTGGGAATGAGATCGGTGGCTTACAAGCCTGGATCTATGGCCAGGGCAGGGGGTTGAGGAGTGTTATAGACAGGCGGTCAGCCCCGCATGGTGGCTGAAATTCACAAGCGCGTTCGTGACAGCCCGACGTTTATCGAAAGGGCCCTGAAGATGGGCCCATTCCTCCACGCTGGAGACGTCTGCACGGTGGTATGTTTTTTCAACAAACCTCTTCCAATTGCGGGCAGTCCCAGGTCGGCAAGAAGGATGGGGTCTTGACAGAAACGGCAGTGGGGTGATGTGGGTGGCTTGGTGCAATGCGCCCTGCGCGCCGGTGGGCATTTGGTGTTTGTGACTCTCTTCCGGAGCAGCACCGTTGATCCCCTGCCCGCTCCGCTCGGGAGCGGATTTACGCGGGGGGAAAGGGCTGCCCTCAAGGTCTGTCTTGAGGCTTCTTTGACAAGTTGTTTTGCCTCCTCAAGGTCTGGCTCTTCTCCATCTTCGCCGAGCTCTGGTGCGAGCGTGTAACCGTGTTCTTGTAGGCGACTTGGCACACTACTCGGCTCGCGGAGGAAATCCAGCTGCGCGCGGGCCATGCAGTGAGCCATGGCCTCTTCTATACCGACAAAGCCTGACAGATCGCCACGAGAAGCGGCCGCCGAAATTGAAAAGGTAGAGCGGCAGACAACGGATCAGAGGAGAGGTTCGTAACGGGCGCCTTGCTGCAGCGAGACGCCGAAACACAATCCTCCCGAGCGATGGAATGTCAGCTCGTGCTCCTCGCGTTCCTCGCGCTACCGTTTCTTTTCTCGTCGGGTTTGAAAACCATGTTTCGGGTCCTTGCACTGCAAAAGCTGCGCGCTGACGTCCAGGTTCCCGAGAAATGTTCTGTGCTACCAGATCCTCGTGCTCCAAATCTGCGACCGGGCTCTCTATGGCTCCGTCGTCGAACTGCCAGGCTTTGTGAGTATAGAGGAGGCTATGAGCAAGCTTGTTCGTTGCTCTGAATGTCTGCGAGGGCAGGTATCCAGGACACTTTGATGGTCGTTCCTGCTGCAAGTCGGTCAGAGACCCCCATCCGTCGGATTGCCTTAACTCACTTGCTCGGGGAGGGGGGGCAGCGACACTCTATTATTGCAGCCGCAGAGTCAGTGAAAATAGGGAGATGTTTCGGTCGAACCCCCTTCTCGATGATGGTGCTCAGTGTTAACCGGATGCTTCCAAGTTCTCCTCCCTTGGCCGATGTGCTGCCAGGCAGTGTTTCGGTCATGGAGATTCCTAGGCGGGGAATCGCAATTGCGGCAGAGCAAGCATTTAGGCCGCATCAGTGACTGCGAGCTTCTCATTGGTGTCCGTCACTCGTGGACGAGTTTGCAGTGATGTCTAACTTGGCGGGCTACCTTGTTAGGGCGACTGGGCCCGTGGTAAAGGCTGATATCAAACAATTTCAATCTCTTCTTTTTTTCTGTCTGATTCTAGGCAATGAATTTCCTAATTGGCTAGAACAAGGCGCCGTGCATCACGTGTGACTTGACTGATAGCAACAGCACCGCCGTGGAGATCATGCATAGGTGCCGTTTCTGTTACAATGCGGAGAAGAAAAGAACACCCACATGATCACTTCCAGCTAGACTAAACCGGGAGAGGCAATAAGCACACCTACCCCTCCAGCCCCCCCAGCCATACCACAGTTTTTCGGAAATACCAATCGGTGCCGCCATCTACTGGTTCATTTAATGACTTGTTGAAGATGGCCGCCGTGGGACCGGGGCCCTAACCACTTCACAGCCATTGGCGCAATGTGTGAGCGTTGGGTTTACAATAATGGGGTTTCGGAGTTTTGTTTTGCCGTCTTAGTTTATTCAGCTACCACTATCCCGCACATGCGCATTCGATTCGTGTAACAGAGCAGAATTTACCCAGAGGGGCTGCCGAAAAAAATGTCGCATTTTAAAAAAACCGCATCTCTCTGAGCATGCCAACCACTCGAAACGAGTGAAGTATTCAGGTAGTCATTTTTGGGGCCATTCTCCCCTGGAAAAAGCTAGAGCAACTAAATAAGCTACGCTTCAGAGTAACTACCCTTCAGCCACCTTCAGCCACCTTGGGTCGAGAGCGTTTGAGTGCGTTTGACTGCGTTGCGGCTGCGGAAAACCAGGACATCCCTGCTTCTTATGTTGTGTGCGAAGATATACACCGACACGCGGGCTTGACGTCACGGAGCTGCGGCAGCGCTGCGATCGCGCCGGAGCCGGGGGGTGTGGGCACAAGCGCGCACGTTTCGTATGGGCGTCATAGCGTTTCAGCATGCCGCGAAGCTGTGTTGCCGTTAATCTCACCGAAATGTTCAAGAAAAGCAGCGGAGCGAGTTTCCACAAGTTCCCGGCAGACTCTGAAAGGCATAGGAGGTGGATAATATCGGTGGATCGAAAAGAATGGTCGCCTCGCGCGAACGACCGTTTGTGCGGCAAACACTTTCTTGGAGGCAAGTGCGGCTTTCATTTCAATCTCCGTCCCGACGCTTGCTTATGTGCAGGTAAACCGTTGTCTGATCGAGACCACCCGGGTTTTGTTCCCACGGTGTTCGCGCACAACGCACCGGCCAAGCGCTCGTCGGAGGCTCGCTACGCCCGTGCTACCGAGCAAAAGGGGATCGGCGACACAACGGCAGTGTTGTTGGCGTTACCAAAAAAAAAAAAAGTAACAAAATACGTCACTCGTTACTTGCAAATAAAATGTACGCGTTACTGAGCTACGTTATCTAAAAATAAAAGGAACGCGTTACAGCTACCGATAAAAAGTAAGGCACGTTACTTCTGCGTTACCTTTTTAAATTATGATTTAACACATTTTTGCGGTTTTGACGATACAGGTCATATATCAAGAAACATTATGTTCATGCAGAAACTGAACGTAATTACTTTATCTCTTTTTTCGGTTTCACCTAAATACTTACGAGAAAAAACGCAAAGAAAAACATGGCTTGACGCCTTCAACACGGAAACAATTGAAGTGTAATTTCTTTAAAACTTGGGAAGTAGTAACGACTAACGTAACTACGCTACTTGAAATAGTAACATAAGTACGTTACCCGTTACTGTGTCGAAAACGTAACGAGTAGTTTACTACGTTACTGAAAAAAAGTAACGCATTCCTGGTAACGCCGTTACTTGTAACCTGTTACCGCAATGACTGCAGAACGGACAAACCTTTACTGGTTGTAATGCCTTGTGGTCATGAGGGTATGAAATATATCGTACCTTGACTTGAAGACGCTCTGTGTATTTAATCAATTAATGAACACACACACTTCCGCAGACCCACAGTCTGCTGATCCCGCCGGCAGTGCGGAAACCGACTCGAAGTAATCGTAGACCTCGAGAGACTTGTACGCCTGCACCGTGTCGGCCGTGAACTGGCTTGGCGAAAAAACTAAATAAACGACGACCTGAGCTGTCGACTTCCGTGGCAGCAACTTGTGGGAGCCACGTGTTCCCCGTCTCCCTATCTAGGCCTAGCACAAGCAGGCCGTGGGAGCGTTATGGCGACGTCATCCCGGATACGGGGGTAAGGCCGCATTCCTCGAAGAGGGCGTGTCTTCCCTCGCCCTTTTGGGTGAAAGTGCCTCCGGCGCACCCTTCGGAAATGATTGTGGACGTGGCCCATCTGCGGGATAAGCCACACTACCTACCCCGGGCGCGTCCACTTTCCGCTGGCTAGATAAGCGGCCGCGAACGGCGGCCCTGACTCTCGTCGGGGAAGGCTCTGGGCCACGGAGCCTCGTTCTTTTTGGAGCTTTCCCCTTTCCACGAATCTGCCTAATACGGCAGCGTGGGCCCCCTCCAGGTGAATCTGTCTAATGCGACAGCGCCGACCTTTTTCCGTTCTTTTCTTTTATTAGTTTGGCCGACGGGCACAGCGTGGTGGCACAGGAGCCAAATAAACCCGCTTCTTCAGTATCTTTGTGTTTTGGAGTGAATCCTCTCCTCGGAGTCCACGGCAGCCTCCGGACGGACCCGACCGTAGCAGTCCTCAACATCGAGCTACGGAGTGGGATCGACCTCGGGGTGCAGTAAGGCAAGTCGAATCCCACAAACTTTACGTCGGAAGTCCAGCAGACCTTGTTTACGGCGTACGGATCCTCGTAGGCAACGCCGTCCACGCACAGTTTGTTTCGATACCGCTACCGTTCAGGCTCGGGCAACGAGCTCAAATAGTCGGGCATAGCATACGACATACGTTGTGAGGAAATACGACGCACAAATAAAGATACAAGCGTCCCTACAACGTCAACAACGAGCGCACGCCATAGAGCGCAATGGCGAAAACACGGAGAGCCGGGCTGCTTTTGCCCACAGCTACCGCGCATGCGCGGCCTTCCGGCCGTGTTGGTAAACAGAGCCGCTCCGCGTGTCGGTCTATACCTTTAATGTGATTTCACGCTTCATAAAAAACACAGATGTGCCGGTGACTTGCTTTCGGTTCTCGACGCAACGCAATCAAACGCTTTCAATCGCTTTCAAACGCAACCAGGCGTGCGGCCATTTAAAATACCGGTTGCCAGTTCTTTGAATCTTTATCTGAAATCGCAGGAAACGCTTTACCGTCCTCCAGAAATGTCAAAACATGCTGGTTATAGCGACAGAGAAAAGCGTTAACCCCTGAGCTTCCTAAGACAGTATCTAAAGCTGTTGAGGTCGCATTTTTTAATTGTCTGCTCTGCCCTAAGTACCAAGATGGCGGCGCCCAGTAGCAGATCGGGGAACGGAGTGCCGATGCTCTAAGCGTAACTCATTTAGCGGCTCTAGAAGCAGCCGAGTATGCCGCAGTTGCGCACGCACGCGGCGTGCAAGTTCGTGTGCTTCTTTGCGCAGCAGGTACAATGACGTCACAGTGACGCGCTTTGATTGGAAGGATAGTGGGAAGACACAAGGAGGCGCCTCTTTCTCCAGCCACCGTTTCCCTACAATCGGAGCGAGCAAGAACGTCGTCTGCTCCTCGCGCAGGGGGAGGGAGCAGTGGCGCCGACATCCCGTGTTCGGACACCAACGTCGTCTGCTCTTCCTATAGCAATGGCTGTCTTACCTTTTCTACGGCTTTTGGAAATACGTCGGTTCTTGACGAACGAGGATTTAGCCTTCGAGAAAGGGTAAGATGATAGCTCCAAGGATACGTTTACGTTTTATCAGGGAACAAGTACGAGACGTGCTGCAACGAATGGGGAAATCCCATCGCCTGCTCCGCAGCGCCGCTACCGCTAAAGAACAAACAGCAGCGGCGGGGGCGATGCTTCGTTGCATTCGTCGTACACGCGATCACTCGGCGTTCGCGAGGGTTTGAAAAATGATCCGTCCCGGTGAGCGCAGTTATCGGACGCGCGTGCATTTGGGCATCACACTTGAAACGGGTCGTCATCTAGGGGCTACCATCCAACTGCAGAGCTTTTCTTCCGCGTTTTTCCTCGGAACGCCCATGAATAATGCAGACGCATCGCAGGCTCTAAGGACCTCCGACGGAAACGTTCGCTATACAAGCAGGCTCAAGTACAAACATTGTTAGTCGCTATCGGGGCAGGGGAAACTCAACCACCCGCCGAACACGATGGCAAATAAAAACAGGCCCTGTCGCCAAATGTATTTGATGGTGAGTTAAGGAAAACTCCGTGATTATGTGAACCGAAGGACCGACGCAGCGACAAAGCGACGCACGCTATATTCAACTCCAAATTTGCTCAATAGCAGTGTCGCGGAAAGCAAATGCAATGGTAGGTCGACTATGGCGCTGCTACTAAGCCCGCGGAGAAGTGACGGGAAGGAAATTAATTTAGTACTTTTGCATTATACTGACTCTATTGTACATTCTATGCAGTCGAAATATTTCATCGTTTCTAAGGCGTCCTGACACAAAACACGTAATAAAGAGTTAATGGTGTACTTCAATGAGTCTAATACGTTGCACTTTTAAAGTTTCTCCAATGTGGTTCTAGGCTATTGCACCAACGGCATTAGGCATGAAACGCAAAACACATAATACCTGTCAGGATGGGAAAACTCTTCCTTTTTTTCAACAGAAAATAGTGATTGACATAATCTGCTTTTCATTCAAATGCGAGCTCTACTTTATTTTTGAAACTGTCACGTGCCGAATGACAATGAAGCAGCGGTCACACTGCTAATAAATCATACGAAAGACAGTGCAGACATTTTCTGGGGCATGTTTCTTCCTTGTATTTGAGTAAATGTATTACTATTCTGGTACATGAACAGCGGAAGCAAGGGAAAAGACGGGGTTGCTTCTACGCTGCTATGCTGCAGACTATCGCATTTCGATTATAATGCAATTAAATGCAAAGGTGCAAGCGAGCTGGACAAGAATGATAAAAATAATCCCTAGAGAAGGGGAACAAGAGGGACAAAGGACAAACGCAAATCTCCAAACACAGCTAGGTGACTGGTGCGCGACCGAAAAAATCCGCCTGGTCCGGGTATCAAACCATGCTGGCACCTCTCTATTTCCTGTGGAGCCCTCTACCAACTGAGCTAACCAGGAGATAGACGTCATTAGTGCAAACGGGTTTGATCAGCTGCCAGCAATCTAACACCAACAAGGGTGAAGCTTGCATTTTTAAGGTTATGATTATAATTAAATTAAATTCAAAGGTTCAAGCGAGCTGGACAAGAATGACAAAAATGATCCCTGGAGGAGGGGAAAAAGAGGGACAATGACAAACACAAATCTCCAAACACCGCTAGATAACCTAGGCATGCGCCTAGATTATTTGCTTTTTATTCTTCTCCATTCTGAGAGCCACCTATATTCTCAGTTTGAAATGGCCCGCATTTTAGCGGGAGGGAAACACCACATATATGATTTTTATTTTTTGTTGAGCTCGATGGAAGGCACACTGACGCTTCTCAAATTTCTTCTATGACCATAGTTTCAAGCATCTCTCGTGCATACGGGCTTTTGTTTCTCGCAATTATGGTGATGCTGCTGAACCCTGCACTGCATTTACAGGTGCGGCAATTAGCTGGTATATGACCATGCTGTAGTTCCCTTGACACATGCCGCATGCTCTCTTGTCCTATCATTTACGCACCTGCCAGTCTCGTCGATGTAACATTTGCTACGTACATGATAGAGAAATGTGATAAGCAACCCCTGTGTCACACGGGGCAGATTACGTCTCTGAAGAAATGTTGCAAATTTTCTTTTGGTTGGTGGTGTTGGCGATTCCAACGCGTCCCAGCTTTTACAGGCTGTGCGCGGAGCTATGAAAGAACCGGGATTCGTTGCTGCGTTGCTGCGAAGTACGCTTTGTTCTTAGCTTTGGAGAGGTAGAAAGCGCTCTTTTCTACCACGACGCGCCACGAGACCACGCATCCAAACGAACCAAAGGACTAACAGCGAAGCCTTAGAAAAGCGCTCTATCCCGGCAGCTTTCATCGCGCTTGCGTCAGCAGTGTCTGAGCTAACTTCTTATGTTTGGGGTCCTCGTCGACTCTTGTGTGAATTCCGGGACGCCGAACAAATAAACGAATAAATAAAAGAGCCGGGGCAACGCGCCCTGTGCGGGCATCTACACTCTGTAAACAATGGTGTAGCCACCCTAGTAAGAAATTTTATGTGTATAGACCTTTTCTGTGTACTCTCGTCCTCAGTCACCTAATAGGCGTATCCGGTATGGGCGACGAAAAAATAATCCAACGTTTCAACCTGCAAATAGAAAACAATAGAGTGAAGGCAAAACGAGAAAGTGTGACGGTTACGCTTATATCCTAAATGCCTTCTATTGGCGTGGCAAAGGCACAACGGCACAACAATGTTTTCGCCCATACTGGAAGTGACAACAATTCAAGATGGCGGCGCACTTGCAAAAAAGGTGTATAGAAAGTTCTTGGTTCAAGAAATGCATATGATTAAATAAGATCATACAAGAGCATGCCATAACCTTATAAGAACATATAAGAACGATATTATAATATTATATAAGAATTTAAAAGAAACTGTAAGAATATGTTTGTTATTACTTATATAATGTTATATTGTTCTTATAAGCTTATTTATGCTCTTCTATATTATTTATTCATATGCGTTTATTGGACTAAGAAATTTCCTATACATGTAAGATTCTTTTCCTATGGCATTAGACCCCTCGACACGTGTAGGACATCCAGACACCTCAATTCGACGTACAGCGCACTGACGTCAAACTGACGGCCCCGGCTTTGACGAGGGGCTTGATGATGGTGCAGCCATCGCCAAGCCCCGTAGCTGCTTAATAACGTATTAAATAACTAAAGTGCGTTTCAAAAACTACAAAAAAAAAACACTGAGGTTTTGCAGTATAACCGAAAAAACTCCGATCACTTTTTTTTTTTTTCTTTTTTTTGCAATTAGACGTATCTTCGCTATTTTAGGGTGATTTCAGATGAGATCGACCAAAGGCTGGCTGGTCGACATTTTTACATCAACTCATGCTTTTATAGGCTATTTACTATGTAGTTTCTGGTACAAACGAATCCAAACTTAGTTTTGACCAGAAAAAATATTGGGGACACGAAAAATCGTAAGGCATGAAGATGGACAGTTGCATTAACGCGCACTGATTGGGGGGGGGGGGGGGGGGGGGGGG
Source organism: Ixodes scapularis (assembly GCF_016920785.2). Taxonomy (NCBI): domain Eukaryota; kingdom Metazoa; phylum Arthropoda; class Arachnida; order Ixodida; family Ixodidae; genus Ixodes; species Ixodes scapularis. The sequence goes on from NW_024609884.1 coordinate 87,335,074, forward strand.
GGGGCACGTTTGAAAGTGAATAACTAAAACGATAACATTAGGAGATTTATAATACTTTTAGACGCAAACTATGTGTATAGCTTGCTTGTAATATAAAGTAATATTATTCATTTAAGTTTTATTTATTTTTCTTAAAATTGCCGAATATGCCTGCTCGAACGACAAACGGCACAATTTGGAGGCCTGTATCTCATGAACTAATTAATTCATTATTATATAGTTTGCAGGTAGTATTCTACTTATATATGGCTAATATTTAAAAATAAATAAGGTACCTCAGTGATTACGATAGTCAGGATATATTTAGGCAAACGTGGGAGAAAAATCAAGCAACGAAAAATTCCGATGCGAAAAAAAAACACCACCTTCGATTTTTTTTAAATTTGGATACCCTGTTATACTCTATTTTGGCATTCATTTCTATTAAAAGCATGTTGCATTATTTTATTGAGAAACAAGAAGCAACTCTCCAAAGTAGGGTCCTTTTTCAAAGCCTACACTTAGCAGTGCCCTATACAAGAAGCGACTCTGAGTTCCAGTTTCATGAAACTAACACACATAGTTTATATATTTTTATTCAGATGAGGCCATTGACAACTATAGAAATCGTTCACACACTAACATTGAGGAGAAACTACTGTGTACAAAGATCTGTCATAATACGAACTAGTGATCGAAGAAAAGATCCTGCAGCCATCGGCTACTGGGAACTTTGTTTACTTTATTTTCCTACGGCACTATATGCTCCTCTCTTCTCCTCTATGTCCATATCTCTCTCTCTCTCTCTCTTAGATATATCTCTGACTTTCATCTAGAATAAAAATATATTCAAGCATTCCCTTTCTGCGTGATAGTGTTCTGTGGCTAGCAACAATCATTTCCTCGCGAAGATCACGTTATGGCGCGATATAGTTGGCGGAAATAACAGGCGACGTTGCTCGTTCTGGCAAAACGGCCGATACAATCTCTTTTCGCATTTCACCGCTCGCTGCCAAGGAAGAGGGGGTTCGCTTCAACCAGCAAAATATGACCGCCGATGCCTGTTTACTGAGCAGTCGCGCCTGTCGCCGTCCCACTCACTGGCTTCGCGGGCGATAATTATCAGGCACAAAGAGGAACACCGACAGAGAGCAGAATTCCCAAATAGTCGAGCCCCGCCGAAATACAATAGAGCGTAAACACTGTCGCCATGTTAACTATAGGAAAGGTTAACATGGCGACAGTGTTCACGTTTTAGGTAAGGAAAAGTAGTATGGCTTGTGGTATTGAGCCGGATCTTCACACGAGGTACAGGTGAGCCCTGAGAATGTGTCTGCTACCCTAGAGTACTTCACGAAAGACGAGCTACAATGTTCGCGTCAAGGTCCCAACCAGAAGGACGGGATCTTTGTCATGCTCGACGTGGAGAAAACGTCCGTGCCAAAGCGATTCCTGACACGCTCAATCCGAGAGGCCTTTGGTGTATACAAAGACAAGCATCCTGATTGGGGCGTTGGGCTAACGAAACTATATTGCATGCGCCCTGGATGGGTCAAATGTATTCCACACCAGGAAGTGTGCGTTTGTGTGCGCTGCGCCAATGATTACCTTTGTATTGCCGCTGTGGAGAACGTTACAGGCTCAACATTCAACACTGATAAAATGAAGTCAGCATTTCTGTGCGACCCACTAACTAGTCTGTGTATTTAAGGAGACTATGATCACTGCCCAAAAGACCAATCTCTAACACTAGAGGAACTTCATATCCCAGAGGATGAAGATATTGTGCTTACAACATGAAAGACCGGCGACCTTGTGAAAAAAAAAAAAAACCCAAAAAACATTGTCAAATAACGGTTGAAAGTTGGATATTTCACAACCATATCCGATAAACCAAGATAAAGCGATCTACCATGAAAAGCAGCTGCATGCAACGCGGGAGCGTTGTCTATCATTGACTTTGCTGACAACTGGACCACCGTGCTTCCTGTCAAAGTTAAAGTATACCACTGAAGACAAACAAGTTACGACATTTACATGTGCAGTGGCGACAAGATAATAAACAAACAGTTCGCCATCATCAGTGAGTACTTGTGTGACGCCGCCGCTCACACGTGCTCGGCTCTGTAAAAAGTGAAAGAGTGGGTTGAAGACAACGTTGCGGTTTACTCGCCCGTGACGTACGTAAGTGACGGGGCCGTCAGTCAATTTAAGAATCGCTACCAGCTTCCCCAGTTTGCACGGAACGTTTGTCCACAAGCCCAGTGCTTATTTTCTGCATCTGGACATAGGAAAATGCATGCGACAGAGTTGGCGGACTCGTGAAGCACCAAGTCACGATGAACAACCTGAGAGAACGTTCAATAAACGCAGTTCAGACGGCCAGGACAATGGTGAGCGTTATTTTTGAAAAACTGGGTACAGTCTGGACGAAAATGAGCTTGTTCGGTATCGTCAACAACAAAAAAAAAAAACGAAAAAAAGAAGAGTGGCTGGCGGTGTGCGCCTTTCCTGGCATTGAGTCTTGGCACGCGTGGCGGCTGTGCAAGTCATCAGCAGAAGGAACCTGTGACATATATGTAGCACGGACAGTCGGATCTGGTTAGAAAAAACTTTATTAAATTGTTACATCGAGGAAACCCTCAGTGTAAAGTGCCGAGTTTGATACCCCAAGGAGTGCTCATTTTGAATGCAGGGTTATCTTATTTATTACAGTTTTCTTCGCGGGGTGTTTAACCTACTGTTTTACTTAGTGATAGCTTATAATCTTTATCTGATCACCATATGAAAATCACGAAACGTTATCCTGGCGCAGGATAAAATATCTCGGCTTGCCACGATCCATTCGTACACCGAGAATATAGAAGCTCTTACAGTCCGGCGCGGTGGCACCGCTCACCTGAAATGGTTTGTCCCCGGAAATATGTAACTAACCTAAACAATTTTAGTATTCTATCTTTATTTTTGCGTGTGGGAGTAAACTTCTTTCTTTTATTTTAAATATAAATTATACCGGAAAGTAAAACTTCACACTGCATCACCTTTTCTCGAATCACAAGTCTCTAATATGATACCTCTTTGTACGCTGTATGTAAAATGCTGTATATAGTTCCTCGTCACTTTTAGTGTGTGACCGATTTCCCTAGTTGTCATTGACCTCATCTGAACAAAAATATATGAAAGATGTGTGTTAGTTTCCTGAAATTGAAACTCAGAGTCACTTCTCGTATAGGGCACTGCTAAGTGTAGGCTTTGAAAAAGGACCCTAATTGGAGGAATTGTGTCTTCTTTCTCAATGAAGTAATGCAACATGTTTTTAATAGAAATGAATGCCGAAATAGAGTATGACAGGGTACCCAAATTTAAAAAAAAAAAAGAATTAAAGGTGTTTTTTTTTTCCATTGGTATTTTTGTTGTTTGATTTTTTCCCCATGTTTGCCTAAATATATCCCGACTATCGTATCACTCACATACCTCATTTATTTTTTTAAATAATATCCACATATAAGTAGAATACTACCTGCAAATTATATGATAATGATTAAATTATTTCATGAGATACAGGCCTCCAAATTTTGCCATTGGTCGTTCGAGCAGGCATGTTTGACCTTTTTTAGAAAAATAAATAAAATTTAAATAAATATGATTACTTCATATTAGAAGCAAGCTGTACCCATAGTTTGGTTTAAAAAAGTGTTAAAATCTCCTAATTTTATCCTTTTAGTTATTTACTTTCAAACGTGCCCCCTCCATCAGTGCGCGTTAATGCAACTGTCCACCACTTCATGCCTTATGATTTTTCCTCTCCCCAAAATTTTTTTTCTGATCAAAGCTAAGTGTGGATTCGTTTATACAATACACTTGACAATGGCATATAAAACATCAGTTGATTTAAAAATTTCGACCAGCCACCCTTTGGTCGAGAACAAAACGGCTATCAAGCCGCTCGTGAAAGTTGGTACCGTTGCTTCAACGTCATTGGGCAGTGCGTCGAACTGAAGTTTTGTGGTGTATTATATGTTACAAGGGATGTGAGAATATACTCTTCTTTTTTTGTGTGTAGTTGGAGTTTGCTCTTGCTAAGGCCCCGAAGGCAACCTCAGTTTGCAATACAGTGTGCGTGCTATGCAGACAGCAGCTGGTGCTCGCCCCGTCGCAGGTGCGGGCGCCAGGTCGAGTAGAGAGCTCGCGGGAGTCGCCCTCTTTTTCATCAGGAAACCGGGCATTCTCGATAGCGAGCGGACCACAAGAGAAAAATTCAAAGCGGAGGAAGAGCTGCTGCCAATCTCGAGCGCACAAAGTTTCCCAGCTGTTGCTCCGGGAGTTTAGTAAGTGCATGCGTGTGGGCACCCGACCTCAGACCTTCGGGGTACTGTCTCCTTGGACAGCTCCACCCTGTTTGCTATTGGAAGGGTTCCTTGTCGTCCTTTTGTTAGAGCTGTTTTCTTTTTCGGTTCTCCGGATGGCCGTCGAGCGTCAAGTTAATAATCTAGACTAAGTGTTTTTGGTTTCAAATGCAACAGCTTTTTTTTTTTTCCACAGCCCCCCGAAGGATTATTCTAATGTTACACGTAACAGCTCCGCATGCGCGGAAGAGTGTAAAGGGGTTAAATTGCGAAAAAAAATTGAATGTCCTCCAAGGGGAATCCAACCTAGGACCCCATGACTGTGAAACCGACGCTTAACCATTTCGTCAGTGGGGGGGTCTTGTAAACCGGCAGTTATTGAATGTGATAACGTTTCGTTCGCCAACCGACACCGCGGAATCTGCAAGTGGCGCTCCCGCTGCACGAGAACTCGTACAGCCAAGGCGCGATCGAACACAAGGAGCTCGCACGTGTGTGTGCCACTGTGCAACAGAGGCACACTTTCGAAAGGGGTCATAGTACATAGTCCCCATGGCAAATATCCGGAATACATTCAGGAACTAACTAGTATATGCGGAGAGGAAGGAGACACCTTTGGCTTGAGTTTTGCGAGTGACGAGTCCAGTGTACTGCTGTCTATAACGTCAAAAAGAGGGAATCCCTAAAAATACAACCCATTGTAATAAACCATCTAGCAAAATACATCTGAGCCTATAGCTCGACAAGGGGAGAAGATATCTAGAATAACACGGAGAAAATTATAATTATAAAAGGGAAAATAAATTCAGCTTTATGAAACTCAATTCAAAGTTGAAGTGTAATACATATGACGTAATCAGTGGTATATGGAAAGGAGGGATGGTTCCTGGACTATTTTTTGACAACGGGGTACTGTGCATGAGGTCAGAGGTTCAATTAGGACTGGAAAATCTATAAAAGAGGGTGGCTACATTGGCACTATCCACCAAATGTGGAGGTAAAAGGGGACAGGAGTGTGTCGTTCCTTCAGAGCGGAAGTGCAATTAGTAAATTTTAATTTGAACAAAGGCTAGAAACTAAGGATAAGCGGTAGGCCCGGAAAGTATACAAGCAATTATACATGTCAAATTTTTAACACAAAATGAACGAACCGAACTTAAAGGCTGACATTAAAATACCTATATGATGGTCTGAGCAGACTAGTTATTTGTAAAAGAGAGTTAAAGAAAAAATGAAAATGTGTAAGGAAATAATGCAAGAAAAATCAGCTTTAGCAATGTACCGGTCACAAAAACAAGACATATAAAACAGGCATTTGACAATTTCTCGGGAAAACTCTTTACATTGAGAACGAGAGTGTTAATGACAAAGATATATGGTGCCAAATTTCAAAAGATGCACCATCCCAGGCATCACACGGTATTGGGCCAATATGGGAATTTCACTGGCGAAAGGTTAACCAACTATGGTGTAGTAGAGGCAATCTCTTACGAATATTAGGGACTTTTAGCAAAACCTTTGCCGTGTTTCGCGTACCGCACTACCGTAGCCTTTGAAGAATGCTTTTAAGCGCGCCCGAGTAATTCCGTGACCTCAGGGCGTGCTCTCCAAGGGACACTGACACCCAAACAACCCCCAATTTTTTTTTTTCATTTTTTTTTTTGCCAGGCGATTTAGTATGGTGTCAGAAGACTACCCAATTAACATTTTGCTACAGAGTCACGTTTATTTGTAATAAAGCCGAAAAACGCAACTGCTTGAAACCGAAACAGAAAGTGCCGGAAGTCACGTGGCTACACCCGACCGCGCGCTTTATTTTTCTTTTCCTCCGTTGTTTTTTTGTTTGTTTTTTTTGGGTTGCGCGCAGCAGACGACATGCGTTACGGGAACCGATTGCCGTGCGATTCCTTGGCAGTTATGTTCGTTCCGCTCACTGTTGTGTACTTCAAGATGAGTTTTTTTGTACATTGAAGAGTTGGAAAAAAATGAGTAGCGAGTGCCCGTGGTGAATTCCCATTACCGGCTCCGAAAAGAATGCCCCCAAGATGTTGCGTCAAGAGCTGCCTCACTGGTCCTGCATCCAAAAGCGGCATTGTGCGGCAGAGTCTGTACAAGTTTCCGAAAAATCAACGGGATCGGGACCCATGGCTGGCTGCAATTGACCTCGTAAGTGATGACGCCACAGCATGGCCTCTGGGTCCAAACAAACCGTTGCTGGGGACGTTGCTATGGACTAATGCATGGAGACTCCAGATGAGGCTAGATTTTTGCTTACAAATAAGTAAATAATTTTTTTAAGCAACCTAACTTCTTGATATCTAATTATGAAGATGTTCTTGTCATCTCAGCGTCGTATTGCAACGATGAAAGCCATTTTTGAAGTATTCCACTCCGCTTTGCTTTGGTAGCAGACGACACGATAGATTTGCTGGCCTCTGTTGCAGCGGGTGTCTTTATTGAATGGCGTCGGTAAACGAGCAACGCAAGCAAGTGCATCGCCATGACCGCAGGAGCCTCCGCAATGTGCGTTTTTTTCTGTGAACAACCTAGCTTAGTTCAGAGGGGCGAAAATTCCGTAAAACTTCAAATCACGTCATGCAGATCAGCTACGACGACGACTGAAGTGCATTACCGGCGTAGTGCAGGCCTGCATGAGAAACAAATCGTACGCCGCGGAGGTAAGTCGTTTGTTGTAATTATTATAGAGGTTGTCAGGTTATTAAAATATTGCATGTCTATCGCATTTATTTTTTTTTTTTTTATGTACACAATAAATTTAGTGGATGTGCTCTTTCGGTGAAGATCTCCATTGAACCCGCGATGAGAGTACAATCTGTAATAAACTCACCTTATGTTTTTTATCCAGTGTTTTGGGGTTTTGCGGAAATTTAAAGAAACTGCAAGAATCTTTCTTCACGCGATGGTTACAGCCAGGTACGAAGCACCCTTCCATAGCGTGAGTCCGCAAACAAAATTTGGGATCTCTACCGATCGCCTTAAGTGCTTTTCTCACCGGTGCATTGCGATCTTTTAGTAGACGATCATCTCGATCGACGTCCGGACTTTCGATAAACCATATTTTGCATCGCACCCCACTATGAATTCTTATAAGTGCCTGAAACTCATTATATGTCAAACAAATGCAATATCAGAATCTCGTCTTTATTCACCCGATTCAGACGCCGGCGCCGGCTTGGCCGGCGGGCGTGTGGCAGACGGCATTCTTCTTGCGTTCGTCGTCTGCTGCAGGCATCTTGAGGACCGGAAGTTGCAGTCGTAAATATTTCATAAACAAGCGATTACCGGAACACTTTGGTCGAAACATATATGACATTGAAGCTTTCTATATCTGTGATTTTTAGAAGTTTAAATCCTACTCCCGATTTTTGAACGGTCGGGTTTTCGTAGTGGAACCTAGCCACATGTATTTGTCCATAACAACGACCCTAGCAACGGTTTGTTCGGACCCATGACGTCACACTTACGGAGTCAATTTCTGTAGAACAGTTGCGGGCACCTCGGAAAGCAGACGCTAGCCTATTTATATACTGCTTGCGTGTGTGTGTGTGTATGCGTCGTAGATGAAAATTGGGGGGAAAATGAGAGTCAATCATGTGTGGAAAGTGACTACATTCAGGTCGCAGGTGTCAAAAAGGGAATCCCATACCATTTAGTTCAGCGACGTTTCGTCCACAACATTTTTTGTTTTTCAATGATATCTCTAGAAGAAAAAAAGAAATGTGTAGATATCGCAAAATTTTTGACAAAAAACAAAACAAAACGCACACCGTGGATCGAACCTGGGTCGGCTGCGTGTGAAGCGGACACCTTTCCATTGAGACAGTGCGAGAACTCATACGTTCGTAGTAATGCAGCCGGTCGACTCTATTTCGGAAAGTTTGCTGCATATTTCTCTGCAACAAAGGCACTCACGAGGCTCGAAGTCGGGCAGCACCACGCATTGGCCACATTCGCAGCTAGTAAAAAAATCGTACGCGTGCATATTCATATCGAAGTACGCACTTTGTGCATGACTTTGCGCGAGCGATGTCTTCAGCCTCGAGAAGGGGTGACGGCTCGGCGACCTCTTCTTGCCCGTCCGTCGTCCGCTGCCATCGCCGTTCATCCCGCGAGTCCTACGGTACGCGATACGACGCATATGTTGATAATTCGCAGTGGACGAACAGAATACTTCCGTTTCTCTGCAACTTTCTTCTTTTTTTTTTCAGTCAACTTATTTGCAGTTTTTTAGAAGCCACAAAAATGGGTTTCTTATTTGTTTTTCGATTTTTAATATTGAGTGTCAACTTATTTTCAGTTTTTTAGAAGCCACAAAAATGGGTTTCTTATTTGTTTTTCGATTTTTAATATTGAGTGTGTGCCTTCAATGACCCACGACTTTGATTAAATTTGGTGGTCGTGTCTAAACCTTAGAAAACGGCCTGTGACCATGGAAAAGAGAGGGAGCGAGACTCGAACCGGCCAGTTCTCTATCGGCGGTTTTCGGGCGGAAAGAAACCGACTTAATAGCCACAAATTCTGTTCTGGGTAGTTGGACTCTCATATGTCACGTACAACAAAAAACCTCGGCGAGCATAAATACCCTGTCAGTGTCCCTTTAAAAACGTGCTGTACGCGAAACACGGTAAATGTTTGTTACAAGTCCCTAATGGTTATGCCATTCTATAAGTTTCCCAATGAGAGGCCAACTTACATATCAACCAACAAATATTGAAAGAACACTGGCATAAAATTGGAAATGGACTGTCAGTTCCATTGGCCTACCAACATCGGAAAATCACCGGCATAAAATGGCGAACGTTGGCCTGTAAGTACCATTGGTTTCCCAACTTTGGAAGAACACTAGCGTAAAATGGCCAATGTCGGCCAGTCAGTATCATTGGCCTGTGTACATTGGATGTAGGTTGCTATAGGTTGGTAAATATCAGCATATGTCATAAAGCCGCTGCTGATTGCTTGTTTTTTATTCAAACAGCTATTTTTAAGGGTGTTACCGTTTGAAGGGCATCATCTTCACGTGCAGATTTATTGGACTGGATGAACATTAGATGTGGGAATAACCATTGGGTTAATTAACTAAAATTCGTTCCGTCACTATAAATAATTGATCGATGTCAGGTTGTAATCGCGGTTGTGGGGAGGCATTCGCTATTTATAAGAAGCTATCAATCGATAAAATTCGAGAAAGCCAATCAATCACAGAAGTTCAGTCTTCTGCGTCGTGTCGTCCCTTCTGTGTCGTGTCGACCCGAAACGACACAGTTGAGACTTCTGTGTTGTGTCGTCTCTCGCCCTTCCTAGTCTCGAGAATTTAGTCTTCACGTTCAACCATCATTAGCTCGTTTGCGCTCCAACTTTCCGTTCACGTTTATTGATTTGTTTTTTTACATTTTCGTCACTCGATTTGTTTACGAAATGTAGACGGTGCTCCTGAAACCGTACCCAAAATAGTGAAACCGAAGAGTGACAGGCCCCTTGTTCCTGGCAGTTCGCGTTCGTTGCATTTCATCAGCCACACTCTGCCGAGGTAATGACGTGTGCCCGTCCCGGTCCAATCGTGGACACGTGACTGTGTGCGGCGCTTAGTGAGCTCTTTCGGAGTCCAGTCTGTTGACCCGGTGACTGATATTTTTTTTTTTTTTTTGCGGTCACTCCTTTCGTTTTACAAAAAAAAAAAAATGTGTGCCATTCCACTTTTGTGAAGGTGGTTGTCCAGTGAAGCTGAAGAGCACCACCACAAATGATTCACCAAGAGACACACAAAATCACTTCCCCAAATGTTTATTTACAGTATATATATACATCATTTTGAGACGGTACTGATGATTGCTTTGTGATCACTATGATATACACTAATGGGTTCCATTGCAACCTTAGCAAGATTTTTTGCTGAAGTTATATCTATACATATAAAGCTTTACATATATAAAAGCTGGTGCTTTTATATGTGTAAAGCAGTGACGTCACCCGGCTCGAGCGGGAGAACGCCTATTGCTCTCGGATGTATTATCACACGTTTCGATGGCTTTCCTTATCAAAATGCACATCACGGTGACGGGCATATATGCATTTCAATACAATGGAGCGGTTTTACATGCAATTTGTGACTTTTTCCTTTTTTTTCTTTTTTTTTTTTTTGCACACGGATATCAAAAATGCATGGAACCTTTGCCATATACAGTCTCGCTCTAAAACAAGAACTAAATGTTAACAACTTTTTACCATTCGCAATAATATATTTTAAGATTCAATGTCGAATTTTTTCTTGCTGCAGTGCCGGACGAAGACTACAGGCGCGAGGTCAGTTCACAAACAAGATAATCATGCTGCGTGCGTGGATGCACATTGTAAGCAGCTTTGAAAGCCACAAGCTCGTTGCTTTCCGGGCTCCAAGTGGGAACTGAGTGTGAACAACATAAAACAATTGACCACCTGACTTTTTTTTTCTTCTTTAAAATACAAATAAATTGCCTGATGTCTCAAAGGAACTGTGTAAGAAGCACGATTATGAGCCCAGAGTAGTGTTATGGCGCCCGATGCCAACATAACCGAGAATAAATGGGCGACGGAACAAGGAAAGGCGCTTTTGTCGCCCCCTCGTTTTCAGGGCTTGTGTATTTGAAGGAACAGTTTAAATTAGAAACATGTTCATATTGTACGATTCTTGTTCACATACGTTTCGATGAGTAGGCGGAACTAAAGAGACATCAGCCCAGTGGCGGATCCAAGGGGGGGGCGGTGGGGGCGATCGCCCCCCCCCCCAAACGCCTCGCCAGGCAACACCCCCCCCCCCCCCCCCCCACCCCCGGGGTTCTTCGTCAGCTCGAAGAAAAAACGTAAGCAATCGACGCGAGAAACAAAAGATTAAAACAGCGGTGGGTGGACGCGCCTGCTGGGCGCTTCCAAAGTGGGTTTATCTCCGTCAAGGTCACGGAACGTCTTCCCGACAGGAACGGCGCCAGGAGTTTCAAAGTGGAGAGTCAGTGGGGAGGCGCACCAAATATCAGGGTCCTCGACTGCAGGCACACTTCCAAACAAGGACAGCACGTCGAGCACGGGGGGAAAATACCTTCAACATATCTAGTCCCCTTTCTCTCTCTCTCTCTGTCTCCCTCTCTCTCTTTGGGGGTTGTCTGCAAAAAATTTGTGCCCTGAAAACTCCCAAACGCAGACGTCAAGCAGCCTTCCTCAAGGGTACGATCCTATACACAGCGGATTATCCTTCCTCTCTAGCGGCCGCCTTTTCATCACTTTTCGTTTGATGGTTTTTCGTGATTCTGGGCTTGTCTTTTGGCATGTCTTTTTTGGCTTGCTTTGAGATGCTGTCGCCCACGGGCTCACTAAAGGTTTCTTATTAGCACGGTGTGCTCATTGCCAAGGGGACGTACCGGGAGGAGACGTTCCAGGGGGGCGGGGGTGCAGCTTGTACAACCAGTCAACTGTGAAAGGAAGCAAATGCTCTGGGTACAGTGTAGTCTGGGTCTGAGCTTCTCCTGAAGACGCTCCGGACTTCCCCACGACCTTGGCTTAAACATAAGCCCGCTTTCGACCTCGCCTCCATCCCTCACTGAGGGTCAGCGCCGCAGCGCGGAATACAGAAAGAAGCCGACGAGCGCCAGAAGGGGGAGATGTTTCCTCTAACGGGCTTCATACTGCCTGCGGTACGACTTCTCGTGGCGGGAAGCTAATAAAAGAGAGATAAACGGTACGAGCACTCTAAAGGCTGGAGGCTGCTTACACGGGTTCATCAAGCTGACGCCGTAGGCATTTATTAGTATACAATGCCGTTTCGACTTAGGGTGGCGGGACATATTTTAGGAAAGGCGACCGCTACCCCTTGTCTCCCCTTGGCGCCGTCTTTACTTTTCGAGTTAAACGCGACTTCTGTGGATTGACGGCAGAGCTTTCGCGCGGCTTTGTAGGAGCGAGTATGTGTGTGTCGAACGGACTTAGGGAAAACGAGCCCCTCCAAAGATGCGACTATACATAAATTAAATAGACAGCGCCTGAGCCCGTTCGAGTGAACACCGACTCCCAAACATCCATGCTGCAGTCGTGATCGGCCTTTAGCCCAGTTGAGATTCGCCGACCGGACAACCGCTCTGCCCCATCATATCTCTGCACCCGTCCTCTCGACCCTGACGAATGAGCTAACTACCCAGAAACAAGTAAGTGTTCCTTTCATACAGGAAATATTTATTTATTTATGTATTTATTTATTTATTTATTAAACCTCAAATGCCCCAAATAAGGGGTATTACATTAGGGTAGTACGAAGCATCCAAAAATTTCTTCGATGAATGCCTTGAAATGGGTTGGGTTGGAGTGGAGCACGGCGAAGTGCAATTGAATATAATTTGGAAGGATCCATTGCTGGTTTAAGGTCTTGTCTAAGTTTAAAAGTTATAGCTGCCGAACTGCAACATGCTTTCAAAAATATTTAACAATTATTCGCTTTCGTTCTCTCGAGTTGCATCCAGAACACGTGAAAACACGAGTTTGGGTTGGCAATGCCGCATGTGCTGCGCTCTGGACATTCCAAATATACGGCGAACAACCGACGCCTGGCAGCGTTCGTTTCGCTCGCTGCGTCAACAGTGTTTTGACGCCGCGAGCAGCGTGGAAGCCGCCGGGCCATTTTTGTCGCTTGTTTGCAGCGTACTCGCTCCGCTGATTTAAGCCGCTCTCCCCGTTGCCGCAGCAGTTGAGCGCTAGCTCCAACCAGAATGTCTGCCAAGGCAATGCCTTTAAGCTGCCCTAAATCGACTGCTCACGTAGTGTCAGTCTGAAACCCAGGTTTCAGAAAGGATAGTGTCACCACAATTTTCTAGATACTTACCTCTAGCGTGGTCACGCGAAAGATTTTAATTCAAAGAGTTCATCCCCGACAGGTAAACCGATACAAAAGCTCTCAAGATCTATATTATGTTATCAGAGTTTAGTAAAAATAACTCCACAAAAATATAAACACCCCCCCTCCCCCTCCCCCCCCCCCCCCCGCCCCGCCGTTTTACACCGAGGAACCGCCCCCCCTAAAATGGAGGTCTGGATCCGCCCCTGCATCAGCCTGCTTTTTTCAAAGAGTTTTACGCACCCAACAAAAGTTCACACAAACCGTAGAGGGGAGCTCCTTCTGTGAGCATGAGATTAAACAGAGTCATACGCCCAGAACCTGAGGGAGAGCGGAAGATGAGAGCGCACGGGATCGTCAGAACGCCGAGCTCTGGTTCGAATGATTAGGCTAGACCTCAAACTAGCTGCCATTATCTCCACTGCACTTGTCGAACGCGTTCGAACGCGAGAGCCAAACGCCGGACGGACACGAAGTTCCCTGTTCTAACACGTTTGGGAGGCAAAGGCTGCCTTTGTCTCCACTTACCCGTTCGGGACAAGGGTTGTCCGAACGGGTAAGAGGACAGCAACCGCAGTGCCACCTAAAATCGTAAAAAAAAAGTTCCTATTTTAGTTCTGATTCAGCCCCGAAATGTGGCCCCCTTTCTACCGATTTCACCAACGTCCGTCCCGTTGCAATCAATGCATTTCATTTTATACACTATCCCGCTTTGTACATCCGCAGGGATGCGGTCTTTAGGCCTTTGACAAAGTGTCGTGCGGTTTGAAAACAGCCACGCACCCAACGGACATAGGGCCTCGTCCGGAAATTTGTGTGATTCATAACATAAAATGCATGAGCATACGCGGGACACTTGACGGGAAAGCTGGACATGCAGTATCGCTGACGTGCTGAGTTCTACAATATTTATTGAATGCAATTGTATGGATATTGGATGCTGCCAGCTACAGAGATTGACACAATTTAACCAGGAAAATAGAGCCTTCATAGAACAAAAGCAATGCTATCGTATTCTGACTAACCGTCACCGAAACACTGCAGAACACAGGCCCGTTTTTAGTCCTGCGTGCGTGGCGATTAGAGTTTGCTATTCGTATTCGACTGGGCATTCGACCTTTTGGCCACTATTCGCAGCCTTGGGAAGTAATCCGTTACTTTTTCAAGTATTTTTTTAATTGCCACGTTACCTTTTTGCAGCAGAAATTGGTAATGTAATTTCGTTACAAAATATTGGTAACGGATTACTTTAATGGCTCGTTACTTTTTAAAAGTATGTACATAATAAAGAAACTGGAGCAATATAAACATGCAATTCAGGAGCATAAAGACAGCAAGTTCAACAAAATAGAAAACATCGTGAAGAGGAGAATTACCGAAAACAAAAACGCAATATTTTGTACGACCGGTCACTAAGTAACAACTAGAAAAAGTGCAAATCATATAAAAATATGCGAAAAACAAAGATCAAGATTAAAAAAGACAACGCATGCAACCAATGCATGTTTCAGTAAAAAAAAAATTAAAGATGTTCACAGTTCTCTGTAATGCCGAATTAGAGCGAAGCTCTTGAGGAGGAGGAGGGGAGAGCATGCAGACTTGTACCTAGTTCAACTATACTTCTCTCAAGTTGCTGTAGTTTAACTACTTTTCTTATTAGTTCAGTAACTTTCAATTACATTTTTATTTCCGTAATTAGCAGTTTACTTGAATTAATTTCTCCGAGGTACTTTTACTCAAATTACAAATTACTTTCGCATTTCAGTAGTATGTTTGCCTATAAAAAAAAATTTCCTGAACAAAGAGATACGTTGGATATCAGCTGATATTTGCAAAGAGGGGGAAACATGGGGCGCAGGCAAGGGGGGGGGGGGGGGGGTTGTAGTTTGAACGGCCCGAAACTCCCTAAAATTTTCACGAGCCCCCCCCCTGCAGCAACCTTGCTATAGCAGGGTTGCTGCAGTGGTCTACGCGGCGCGGGGTGCGGACAGACACATCGCAAGTGAGGCCAAATAACTGCGGGATTAGCGCCGAAGACTGGCGTTTCTTTGTGTCCCGAAGCTCAAGGATACTTGAGGCGCTGGAAGAAAGGGCTTGTCCCCGCTTTTCCTCAATGTATACGAACTCTTCCCCATTCCAGGATGTGTACACACTGCATCCTCACTCAAAGGAGGTAACAAAATGCATCACCCGCTTTGAAGCTCATCTGGTGCTGTCTTTCGAGACGTCATCTGGTCATTTCTCTGAGTGAAGTAATGGCGGCTGTAAGACCGATACAAATACGTTCCTTATGAGTTGATCGTGTTGAATAGTTCATCAGCGAGAGTAAAACAATTGCTTTGTGGCGACTTATATTATTTGCCGACATTTCCGAAATGAAACTAATGCACCTCCGATTTCCCCTGGAAGATTGTGTTAAAAAGTACTTCTACTTAACTTTGAAAGTACATTGTATTTATAGTGGTCTACTTCAAGTACATTGCACCCGGTGTACTTACTACTTGACTTGAAGTACATAACCTCTCATTTACTTTGTGCTTCCAAGTAGTTTTTAGAGTACTTTACGCAACGCTGTAAACAAGCAAACCTGGAAAATCAAGCTCAGACAGTGCTAAACTTCAAAAGAGAAATGATACATCCGCAGTACATCATTCACCAAAAAGAAAAACAAGTACAAAACAATTAGACATGCAGAAGCAGCACCAGCAATTAAAGCATTTCTGTGAAAACACAAGTCGCTTTTTATTCAGCTAGCAGAATTTCGCTCGCAGACTGAAACCTATGTATATACTTCCTTGTTAGCATAAAAAATATAAAAGTAACTTCAAAAGTAATTTGGTACTTTTTTACGGTAAGTAGTAATTTATACAATTACTTTCCAATCGAGTAATTTCTACTCTACTCAAATTACTTTTGAAGCTAATACTCAGTAACTTAACTTAATTACTTTTTTTAGTTTATTGTACATGTCTGGGGGGAGGGTACGGAGGGGAAGGGAGGCCCATCTTCCCCCTCCGTACCCTCTCCTCCTCCTCTCCTGCTCGCCTCCCATTTAGCAGGAAATTTTACCCCCGTGACGTTAGACGTGATGTCATTATGAGAAACGTCCCATAATGCAACTCGCAGTCACTCCGACGACGACGGCGACGCCGGAAACAGGCGCCTAAGTGCTGCGCTCTAAAAAATGTTGGGGTGTGTGTATGATCATAAAGCCTGAAGTCGAGCCACTAAATGAGCTGCGCTTAGAGTATCGGCACTCTGTTCCCCGGCATTGTTGTGGGCGCCGCCATGTTGGTGTTTGTGCAGAGCAGACGCAACTGCCGATCGTCATGATTCAAAAGTGCGACTTTCTCAGAATTAGATTCGTTGTTAGGAAGCTCATGTAATATTGATTTGTTCTGTGGCGAACTGTTTAAACATTTGTGGAAGGCGGAAAAGCGTTTGCTTCGATTTCAAATAAAGCTTCAGATAACTGGCAAACATGATTTTAAGCCACAATATGGCCAAGTGTCGTTAGTCTGAAGCGTAGCTTAATTAGTGGCACTAACCTGAAGTTAGTCTGCATCAACGGGCGACTTATCTTCCAGTTGCATGTTCATAAACCCTACCTAGAGCGCTTTAATTATTTCTTAGAGGCATCTCCACCTCACTGTTTTGGCATCCTTGCTTCGGGGTTGAGTTGGAAAAGCTTTTAGAGTAATTTGACCGACAGGGTCATGAAACCTCCTGCCTGCAGGGACTTTTTTTTTTATTAAAACAGATAGAGGGAACGTAAGCCAAGGAGTACCCTCGACTTGCTACTCTGTTAGGGAATGGGGAAAAGGATAAAAGAGTGTCAGAGGAAGTCGAGGGAAAAGAGAGGGAAAAGCGGGACTCGCTTCGGCGTAAACGCCCACACACATTTCAACTGTCGACGTCTCTTTGTGCGGTCAGTCAGAACATTTTCATTGTCACAGAGTCACACTCAGATTCATGGTAATCAGTCACAGTCACAAATATATTCATAGTCACAAATATTCACAGGGCAGCTACTCTCACAATTATTGTTAGGATAAAAATTATATGCAGGTTTCATCGCAGAAGTCCCTCTGCCAGGCCTGTATATTCAAGAAATGCTGAAATGTTCTTCAAGGCCTTGCGCAGGACAAATGGCGGCGGCCAATGGCCTAAAATTTATGATACGCTCATGTCGTTAGTATGGTGACTTGGCATGAAATTCTGGAGCTCCGCACCTACAGTGTTGTAGAGTGGGCAGTCGGAAATTATATGTTCAATATTTTCTGGTATATTACATGCACCACATTTAGGGCTGCATATAAATCCCAATTTGTATCTGTGCTTATTTGTGTAGGATACGTTGAGTCTTAGGCGATGAGGAAGGGTGTCTAGATCTCTTGGGAGGCCTTTTGGCAGAAAGTTTGTAAAAGAGGGTTAATGGGATGAAGGAAGGTGTAGTAATATGTAGCTGTCCAGGTCTCAAGGAAAAGATTTTTTCCTAATGTTATAATTAGTTGACGGCTGTCCACTTTTGTGAACGTTACGTCTTCAGAAAGCTTTACGTTATGTCCGCAAGATGCCGCAGCGTCTTCTGCGTCATTTCCGGGAAGACCGCAGTGATCTGGCACCCACTGAAACAGAATATGTTGTCCATTGTTTGCTGCCGTGGCGTGAATAAATAGAAGTTCAGAAACGAGCGCCGGATTAATTAATTCGCTAAAGTTTTTTTTTTTTTTTTAAGCATTGTAGTGTTGCTTGTGAGTCTGAAAAGATGACCCATTTTTGTCGTAGACTGCAGTCCAGAATGTGCCGCAGTGCTTTTTTAATGCCATGGAGTTCAGCTGCCGTGGATACTCTTTTTGAGAGTTTGAAGGACTCAACTAGTTCTACAGAAGGGATAAACAATCCTGAGGACGAAGAGCTTTCACTTGTTGATCCATAGGTAAATATATGCATAAAGTCCGGGTATCTAGTATGTATATGTGATTATGTGTATTGTAGCAGAACAATTTTGGACTGTGAGGATTTGTTCTCAACCCCGTTTATGTGTAAAGACACAATGGGTAGAGGCAAGATTTAAGGTGGACAATGTGGAGCTTCGGAGAAGAGAGCAAATTGTGGGATATCATGCTGTAGAAGTGCGATGTGCGATGAAATCTCCGCGTTCGGGCGCCTCATATGTTCATTCGTAAGGTGGTGTTGACGATGCTGAGCTTTATATCTGAGATACACTCGGAGAATTTCCTGAATACACATTTTTTCAAACAGAAATTGTCCGGCTTCGGCAAGTGTTGGTATCGTGGCTGAGTCTGGTGGCAATCCGAGACATATCCGTAAAGATTTATTCCGTCCTGCCTGGAAATTTTTCATGTTGCTCGCACTTGTGTGAAGTACGGGTAATGAATATCGCAGCAAGCAATTCACTAGAGAATTTTGTAATCTGAGCGTGGAATATGATGATTTAGCCCAGGATCTACCGCTCAAACAGCGAAGAATATGACACGCGGAGTCTGTCTTTTTCCTCAATTGCTTGATAAGGGGTGTCCATGTCAGGTTCCTGTCAAGAGCTAAACCCAAAGCTGTGTGTTGGGAAGCATAAGAGATCGATTTTCCTGCAAGGACTAAAGGAAATTTTTTCATTGACATGCGTGTGAAGGCCATTGCTACTGTTTTTTTCGGGTGAGAGGCTGAGACCGCGTGAATGAAGGAAATTACTGATTATTCGCAGGGCCTGTTGTAGCTTCCTTTGAGAGATAAAGCGATTTTGGTTAGTCGTCTATATGCAAACACCATCTGCATAGAGAGCAATATTCACTCTTTGGGGTAGATGTTGCACGAGTGATATCAGACTTAAATTGAATAGCGTTGGACTAAGAACGCCACACTGTGGGACACCCGTACTGACAGTATGATGGGAGGTGCAACCTTCTTGTATCCATGAATATAGTTCTTTCAGAAAGGTAATCTTGGATTTATGGGTATATTCGGCCACCAATTCTGTGCTTAAATAAAGTCGTTAATATGGCAGCGCGTTGAATGCAATCGATCGCTGTGCTAATGTCGAGAAAGATTGCTATTGTTGTTTGCATTTGTGATGTGCCGTGTTCTACTCAAGTAACTAGGTCTATTACATTACCTGCTGCTGACCGCCCAGGTCTAAAACGAGACATTACTTCAGGGTTTATGTTATTAATTTCTAGGTACCAGTTTAGCCTTGCAAGTATAATTATTTCCACAACTTTTCCTATACAACTTGTGAGAGCGATTGGTCTGTTAGATCTAAAATGTAATTGAGATTGGCCCGATTTCGAAATAGGCATAATCTTGGCTCTTTTCCAATCAGTGGGGACTAAGCTATTTGTAAAGGATGTGTTGAATACTTCAAGTAATCTACGCCGTGAAGCATTCTTCAGTCGAGAAAGGGCAGCATACGTCACTCCATCAGGACCAGGCGAGGACTTTTTCTTCGTATTTTGTAGCGCGCTGTCGAGTTCACTTAGTGTGAACGGCTGTTCGAGTCTGGAGTCAACTTGCACGAGAGGTGTGTGTGGTTTATTATTGTCCATATCTGCGCTGTTTGATATTAGTTTGCAATAGGACTGACTTCGAGCTCACTGCAGTGTTCTCTGAGAGCAATATAGCTCTGAAAGGATAGCGTTGGTGGTGTGCCTGGCGTATAATTCCACGAACTATTCGCCACATTTTCACAAGGCCGTTTTTGGCGTCCAATGATGCACATAGTTCTCGCCATGATTTCCGCGCAAGGGAATCTGAATGGCGTCTGACCTTCTTTTGCGCTCTCCTTTCAGCTCGCCGATCTTCAAGAGTCGTTGTTCTCTTTGCTTTTTTTTTCTGCCCTTTGCCTGATAGCTCGCAGTTTCTCGTACTCTGAATCTATACCATTTCTGTCGAAGGGCATTGTTGTTCTAAATGTAGATATTTTTAAGCATTATTTTATTATAGGTCCGAGTTCTTCACCCAACGTGGTAGCGGTAATAGACTTGTTCACAAGTTCAGTAAAAGTTTCCCAGTTTGTGGCACTCAAAGTATGAGGCTTTCTGTGCTGAATAAATTCATTATAAAATATTAGAAGCGGCATGTGGTCACTCCCTCTACTTTCAAGGTCAGTAGTCCAGCGAACATTATGGTACTGCTTCGCTGATACGAAAGTTAGGTCTAGTGCGCTGCTACTCTCTCCCCTGTGAAAAGTCGCACTGCCGTCGTCTAAGAGGCATAGATTAAATCTTTCACTGATATCGATTAGTGAAGAACCTCGCTTGTCGCTATACCTGCACCCATCAAGTTCATGGTAAGCGTTAAGATCACCACTCAATATATGAGGGGAGGGAGTCGCCTCTAATAGGGCTTCCAGACGGCCAACATCAAATGGTACTTGAGGCTGAACATATGCGGAAATGAGTGAAAATGTTTTTGATTTGGTTCTTACTATCACGCACGCATATTCGTTTGTTTCAATTGGGGAGACCTAATACTCGGTGGAGTCAAGGTCAACCCCGATACCTATTAACGCCCGACTTACCCCGTTTGTCCTTTTTGATGTAATAAACGAATATCCTGAAAGCCGAAGTTTTGAAATATTATCTATTTTGAGCTTCTGATATTGCTAGCAGGTGGAAAGAGTGTTTATGCACAAGTTGTTTGAAGTATGACGTTTTTGAGCGAATACCATTTGAATTCCATTTGAAGACGGTAGTTTGATCGAGGATATTATGAAATGGTTCACTTAATTGAGCAAATCTAGAAGATATGAAGAAATTAAATCTATCAGACTGAGTACTATCGTAGCCCAACTGTAGTTGCTTCGTTTAAGAAAGCCTCTGACCAAATCAAGAACCATAGTTAAGGCTGTGTTACATTGGGAGTCTCTGTTTTCTTATACATTTCTTCTGTCGGACAGATGCTTGGGGAGAGAGGCAGAGGCGAATTATCACCATCAAGGGGGTGTGATTCTTTGAGTTGCCGGCTTTTCCCTCGACTGCGCATGGTGAACTTTCATCAATTTTGGGGGTGTACGTTTTTTGGAGGGAATTTAGATGGAGATTTGCCAGTTAAAATATCTCTAAAAAGATTTCTTAGGCACAGCCTAAGAAATCTAAGCATAGCCACTTGTAGATTTGATGGAAAAAATATATAGTTATCGTTACAAACGGGCATGTGCTTTGTGACTCGGCCCTTACATCTTGGTATCTTAAAGCACTATCTATGTTGCTGTTTTTGTTTTTCTGTGCAAACGCTTTTTAATCAGGTGAATCAACCGTGAAACAAGAATAGACGCGGAAGGCACTATGCATGTCTCGTGTTTTGATTTGCGTCACTACTCCGGCGTGGTGTTAACAGTCGAGGCGAAATTTACTGCTGTTTGCGCGGGGTTTGTTTCTGGCTTGCCGGGTACGAACTGAAATATGTTTAAGGACTCTATGAACCCAGTGCAACCGTCAACGAGCCAGAAATGTGCTAGTGCTATCAAGGATAGGCATGTTGATGAGAACGAAGAAAACTACCATGGCCGGCGTACAGAGAGTATTTTGCTGTGGTGAAGGTGGTCGCTAACAAAAGCGTAAAACACATACTTTTTTAATTGTATGCAATATAAGTTCGTGAGGGGCATTTTCTAGTTTTTTCTAAATTTTTCGTGTTACAGAAAGTAACTGAAAAGTAACGTGGTTACTTTTGCAAAGTAACTGTAACTGTAATGAGTTACTCTCTTGTTGCGGTCACTGTAACGGTAACTTCGCTACTTTTTTCTGAACGTAACGGTAACTGTAAAGGCTCTGTTATACTCCGACGTAACGCGCGCGCAAGCGAACGCTGGCCGAAGTCGGCTACGTCACGTCAGTCACGCCGCACGCATAAAAAATTCGGCTTCTTTATACTCGGGCGGCCCTGGCGGCGCTCGCGGCGCGCGTCGGTGGCCCGCCGGTGCGGCGCATGCGCAGAATCTGACTAAGGGGGTACGTTTCCTGCAAGAGTGCGCCACTTCCGGTTCCTTTTCGTTTCGAATAGCATACGAAAATTCTCGCGCTTCTTGAGCGTCCAGTTCGAGCGATGGCGTGGACGTACCTTGCACGACGAAAACTCGCGCTTTCACTGTTGGTTCACTGCGCCGCAAGCGTAGGCGGTCAGTTTGCGTACGGTACATCTTTGACAAGCGCCCGGTCTACGATGCTCAAGCTTCCTCGTGTCGTAGACACGCGGGTGAGGACGAATTCCCTCGATCAGCTTCTCGACCGACCGAGTCCGATTCTTCAAACACGACGCCACACGTAGTGGCGCTCCTGTCGTCTGCTATTGCTCGCATTCGCCGCGCTCCCCGCGCGACGCCTGTCGGGAGCCAGCGCGTGATGCATCCTGGTCCGGCGTCGCCGGCGTGGCCGGCGCGGAATACGGCATGCTCCATTTTGGCGTCGAGGTGGTCAGGCTGCGCTGAACGCCGCCGGTCGCGTCGGTTACGCCACGGCGCCGGAGTATAGAGCGTCGGGTTTTCGCCGACGTGACGTCGCTGTGACGCGCTCGCACGCGCGCACGCGTTACGTCGGAGTATAGCAGAGCCTTAACGAATTGCTTTTTAAAAGTAACTTACCCAAGACTGCCGGAAGGGAGGCGGGGTAGGGGGGGGGGGGGGGGGGGGGGGGGGGTAGGGCAGGGAGCCGCGAGCCGCACTTTAACACGCGCGAAGAGCCGCATGCGGCTCGCGAGCAGCTTGGCCACCCCTGATCTTTTCATTAAAGAAATAAGAACGCGACCTTAATGCATTACAAGTCTAGAAACTTGGAATGCGTAGAGGTATGTCTTTGAAAATATCAAAACTTGCACTTTTGGTTTTCTTATTGTGCGTTAAGTTTTTTTTTAAAAAATGCATGTCACATTTGCACTAAAACAGTGATGATGAATTCGCCATTTATTTGCAAAAAGAACGAAATACGTGGCACGCGCACAGACGCGACATTGGCACCGCAAACATGCAGGACCGTTAGCACAGCTGCCACCAGTATTATGGTTAGGGCCGTGGGACTGCCGCCTTAAAACTTCTGTAAACGTTAGAAAACCCCGTCGTAGGAGATTACAAGAACTCTGGAAATCAAAGGCAAGTTTGTGAACGGGCCTTTCTAAGTTCGAACCCGAGCAAATTCGCGACAGCCCTCGTGATAACAGTGCCGCACTGTGATCAATAACGTGCTGGCACTTTCCCGGCTGTTTGACATTGGCTCCTCCTTGCCCCGGGTTTCCCCGCCTCGACTGTGGCCGAAGCACTCTCCGTTGAGCAAACGGGACGACGGCGCGAGTGTGTACCAACGCGTGCAGCGGCGTAGCCAGTGGGTGTGTTCACTGGTCGAAGCACCCCCCGAAATTTTATGATTTTCCTATTTTCCCCTTTACGTCTCAGTTTTTTCTTTTTGTGTGTGTTTATTTTTTGTGATTTCGTCAAGGTATTAAATGACCTACGTGCTTCTCTTTCTGTTCGACAAACCGCTATGGCGAGGTGGTGGGCCCACAACATTCCAAAGCAAAACGAAGATCACGACACTGTCCGTGGACTGCGTGACAAACGAAATTACGGCTCCGGCTTTCCGAAGAGCTCTCGCCAACCCCGGCCGGAACCGAAGCCTTTCTTCATGCTGCGCAGGTGCGAAGGGCTCAGCTCCCGACGTCAGAAAAGCCGCGAAATCTTAACCTCGACGGATGCTGGCCTCGCCTCGGAGAATGCACACTCTTAGAAAGAAGGGTATGGATAGTCCTCCCTTAGGGGAGGAACGGTCTTGTAACCTATGTTCCTTTAGAAAGGGAGAAACTTTCGTCCCTGAAGCAGGGGAGCAAAGTTCCTCCGTCGCTTGCATCTCAATATGGCGGCCCCGAATCCACCAAATCGAGCCCAATAAGGCTTGACGAGGACGCTACGTCTCTTGTACGGGACGAGAGCAGCAGCAAATAAAAGCGTAACACGAGCCTTCCGCAAACTGTGTTTATTTGTGAAGCCAGATTCCCCCCACAGGTACAGAAACTTGCGTTTCGAAAGCAGTTACTCAGTCTTCTCGTCGACAGCACTGCGATGTTAAACGGAGGCAACCGATACCCAGTTACTTCGCGCACTTTGCGTCTTACCTTTGGTGTTCCTCGAGTCACAATTCCTTCGTCAACCGCACATCACGAAGAAGGGCAAACTCAATCCGCGAAACCAAAAGCCGCTCTCGAAAGAACAAACTCGAAGCCGCTGTTTATCGCGTAACGTGAAAGGTTAAATCGCTAGCCACCAGATGGCGGGGTCAAGCAGAGTAATTGCAAGTAGCTAGGCTAGGTGGCGCTAGATACCGCCCAATTCATGTTCTACAAAAAAATAATTTGCTCTTCTCAGGCCATTCCTGCGCTTGGGGATCCTCTACTACACACACATTACGCTTATTACAAGCATCAGGCGAGCATACATTGAGCACAGACACGGCACACACAAATATCAATACAACTGAACACCACACTAACCCGAACACTGCACCTGATCTCTGCGTTTCCGTCTTTTATACTGGTCGTTTTGAACGTACGGAACTTTTCGGTGACTCTCTAAGCAATAAAAAATATTCCTAGCATGTTGATTTTTTCCAGCAATGTCATACCTTTCGACGTTATGGAAACCTGCGGTTTCCATAACGTCGAAAACGTCGACACAGTTCCGCGTGGTTTCGCTACTGTAGTGACTGTAGCGCTGTAGTTCCGTGCCGCGCGAGTCCCGCAATCCCCGCAATCCGGAGACGGCCATTCCCCAGTGTACGTGGCGCTGCTGGCACTGCTCCGGAACTTCACTGTTTCTAGCGGTTTGTTTGCTCGTTTGATAAAATTAGTGATAAAAACGTCAATGCAACCGCAATGTTCTGCACGTTTAGACTAGAAGACGGAATTACAGGCGGCCTTCGCTGCCGCTGAAGCTCAATCAACTCAACAGCTATTTATTAAACAACGTGCGCGACCTGCTCAAAAAACGAAACCGAAAGAAGATGAGTCGGGAGGGCGAAAGCTTTCTCCCGTCTGCCTGGAGAAGGAGAAAAACGTTTCGTTACTCCACTTTTCTCGTGTCCGCTTGGGGGCGCGTCAGTAGAAGGGAGGAAGACGCGCCGTTGCTACTTTTTTCCTCCATTTTTTCTTAGAGTGCAGGCGACTAAAGTCCCCCTACTCTTTGAGGCTCAAGGACTCAAAAAGTGAGGGGAAAACGGGACGAAGAAAGGACAAACAGCTTAGCGTGTTGTTTTGCTTTTTCGCCCCGTCTTCCCGCCTCTCCAGGGTTCACTCGTCTGCACTCGTTTAATACACCAAGAGGAAAAAACAAAAACAAAAGAAAACATCCCCCTTGACAAAAAAAGAAAATATAAGAAGCGAGACAGACTCTCAAAAATTAGTTCAATCAAACGAGCCAAGCCGTCGCTTGACAATTCTTTTTTAATAATAATAGACGTATGACTTCCAGCGTGCCATCTACGTCTCCAACAGAGTAGGCACCTTCACGTCAGGCAGCATCGTCCTCCCTAGACGAGAGCCACGTTGTGGCCAACGACGTTGGTCTGTATGTCGCAAGCCTCGACTCCCAGCAAATCTCCAGCCTGTGCAGACTGCGGAGCATTCGTATCGTTAAATGAACTGCCTGGAAAAGTTATGGTTTGAACTCAGATGTTTGAGGGACCGCATCGCTGAGCACGTCTCCGCGGTACAGGCAACCTGTCATTCCCGGAGGCCTTGTATCCTAATGTAAACCGCCTGCTGCAAATCCTGGTCACCACGCCCGTCAGCACAGCTGTACCGGAACGTTCGTTCTCGAGACTCCGAAGACTCAAGCCATACCTGACAGCTTCAACGTCCCAGGAGGGCTTGCTATGGGTCGCGCTTCTGAACATTCATCGGAATATCCAAGTCAGCCCCGAAAGGGTCCCCTGGCTTCTTTGTATCGACCGACGGCGACTTCGACTAAATGTTTAGACTCGACAGAACGATAGGAACTGGTATTTTTCTCTGTCACTCTCCCATAAAACGACAACGGAAGACGGAAAGAACACAAAAATGACCATAGCGCGATCATTTTCAAAAAAATGTGATCCGCGCAGGAAGAATGAGCGTGTCACTTCACTTGCTCATTGCATCAGTGCGCGTTGCAGTTTTATGCTTAATCGTATTCTAAACTTCGCTATTATCTGGCACACTTCCATAGTTTTAAGTGCTTGGATACCTTAAGCACTGCTTACAATACGTCATACAAAAGACAGTCTGCATACAGATTCGAACGCGAGTCACCGCGAGGTCCGTACTTCGAATGCCGCATGGTGATGAGTTGAAGGAGAAAACTTGTCACACGGCATTCGAACCACGAATATTGCGGCGACTCGTTTTTGCTGACTGTCGTTTGTGTGATGTACGAGCAGTGGGACCCCGGTTTGAGTGTTCCGCAGAGAAGTGTACACACCGGAATATTTTGTGAGCCGTCTATATTTTTTGCTCAAAGCACATCATTATATTTTTGAATTGCGTGTTTTTGTTGTTCACAAGTGAAGTTTTCCTTTTTAAAAATTAGACTAACGGAGTCTCTTGCGTGTGTGTGTGTTTTCTAAAGCCCATGTGGCAAAAAAAGGTTGATTTTTTTGTCTTCGAAACAGGAAAATAGTAACTGACATTGTGTTTGTGCAAATTCTTTTCCTCTTTTATTTTTTAATGGCTTGCGCAAAGAAAAACATCTCCTGAAATATTTTTTTCCTGGCTACGCCACTGAACGCGTGGGTGGCATCTCTGTGCAGTTCACAGCCAAGAGCCGTCGTTGAGATGACCCGTGCTGGCTTGTCCTGCTGGTTGCTGCTCTGCGTCGTGGGCCTGGGACAGGCGAGACCGCGCTCGTCCGGCCTGACCCCGGTGAGACATCTCGAGAAGAAAAGGCCTGCGCATGACGTCATTGTTGGTAGACCCCAAGCGGCAAACACGTTGATGCTCGGCGTCCTGCGTCGCCGTGTTCTAGCGCCGCACTGGTTGTGAGACGCTGCGATACGTGTTCGGCGATGGTGACGCAGCCTAGGCGGCACTGGGAGGATCCACTAGGGGTCTTCTATTGTCTTTGTTTGCAAGCCGCACCTCGTTCGCCATCTTCGAAGACGAGCAAAGTTACCCCACACAGGTTATTTTTATGCAGCATCTGTACAAGGCTAGCCCTAGTGTTTAGTAAAAATAAAAACGTCTCCAAAAAGTACAACGCAGAAGGGAATCGCACAAGTCTAACATCCTAGGTTTAGCTGACGTATACGCCCTGCTCAAGTGAGCGGGAGGGTTTGGTGTCGCCCGTCCGTAGGCCCCAGGGCTTGGGCTGACGTCCATTTTCCCATTGCCGAGGTTTCGTTGGCCGAAGTGGAGGTGGGAGGCGAAGTACCGTAGCCTCGCTGGTGGTGGTCGAAGTATCTTCGTCTTTGACGTGCGCTACTTTATTCTTGCACGCTCTTGAGTCACGGCTGAAAAGCGCCCGGTGCGAGGCTAAGAGCATCGTCTTCGAGGGTATGGACGATACTTCTTTTGGTTTACTTGTCTGGGCATGGTGGTCAAGTCCACTGCCTCACTTTACAGTCAACTGTCAACATTAAAGGGGGGGGGGGGGGGGGGGGGGGGGGTTAGGCCATGAGTACTGAGAGAGAAAGAGAGAACGCGTAAAAGGGGTGTGATCCTCTACTGTTTTGTGAGACCGGTGGCCACCGCTTCTCTCGCTCTCTATGCTTTCCCCTCCCCTGGCCTCCACGAATATTGGTATGAAAGTAAGAACGGATGAAACAATCGAAAACCCGCAATCGCCACTTTTTTCTCTGACTAGTCGAGTTTTCGGTCCTCGAGTGTCTATCGTCCCATGGCCATCTCTTAATGAGATGCTCAAAATTCAGGGCATTAAGGAGAACGGAAACCTAGATTTCGAGTGTATACTTTGCTTGACAAAAAAAAAAAACATATTGTTATCAGCAAGAACAACAAACTCTAATCTACTGAAACACATCAAGGTAAGCTGGGACACCTGCATTCTGCATTCTATACATTGTAACGTTAGAACCAAGTTTTTCTTTTCTTCTAAATAACAGGCGAAACACCCGAGTCAAAAGGGAGCTTTCGCAGATCGCTTCTTTAGCTCCGAATCTCGTAGCCGAGGTAGACGCTGCTTCTGAGCATGCACACCGCTAGCTTTATTTCCACAATTCCAGGGATCATTTCCGGAGGCGTAAGCTAGCGGGATGGCGGGTGCGGTTGCAGCTTTCGGTGCCTTGGCAGCTAACAGGTGAACGGAGTGCACCTACACTCTTCCTTTCTAACACAATATCTTATTTTTACAAGGACTGGCATAATACGGGCGTATGAGAAATAAAATTTAGTGTTGCAGAATATTAAAAAAATATATCAAAATCGTTTCTGCTGTTTTCTGGATAAGTGTACGGAAAAAGTAACGTGAAAGTAATTTGTAACGTCACAAGTAAAGTAATCCGTTACTATTTAGCGAAAGTAATTTGTAACGGTAATCTGTTACATTTGAGGTTCGGTAATTTGTAACTGTAATCCATTACATTTTTTCAAGTAGCGAGCACGAGTCTGATGCCACGTGACCAGAAAAGGCAGAGCGGAAAAGACGGAAGCGAAGCCATCGTTGACAAACGTTTTACGCGTCCTCGTCGTGTATTCGAAACAAAAACTGAAACACCTAAGAAGTCGTTGTATTAATTATTAAAAGTACATACTTGTTGCTTAACAGTGTTTCACTGCGACAGCAATTGCTATAGTGGCTGAAGCATGCGAAACGGACCAAAGCTCACCATTTTTTTTTCGGGGACTCAGGACAAAGGCTCACCGTTTATGTCCGCACCCCAACAAAATCTTAATGGAAGGAAAGTTGTATTTTATCACCGATTTTGATATGAGGATCGATATTTTGTTTCTGCGGACCAAAAAGTCCAATCAGAAATATCTTGAGCTTTCAACTTCGTTTGGTAGTAATTATAAAACATAGCTGGAACACGAAATTAGTGGCTGACTTCAAAAGGGTCGCCTTAAGAGCGGAAACAATCGCACCTGCGCGGTTTTATCTTGAAAGTAGTATAGGCGCATGAGAAAAAATACAGTAATTATATTGACCACTACTATATGTTCAACTTCCCCAATGCACGAGCATAATGTTAATTTTATTCGGGGGGACTTGGCAAAGATAATGTCAGCCGGACAAGCTCAGCGGCCCACGAAAATAGCCGTGCATGGAAAAGCCCAGTACCGAAACGACCACGTACCGAAACGACCGCCATAACTATCATTAATCAACTATTCGAAAAAATTAATAACTTCTAAATTATATGCAAGGTTTACTTCATATCCGTTGGATCTTTTGTCTCGTTGGACATTCAGGCTCTATGGACATTCCGTCTCGGTTGGATCTTTCGTCTTGTTGTACATGCCGTCTCGCCTGTCACATGACCGATTGGACATTTAGGCCCGTTGAAGATTCAATCTCCTTGGACATTCAGGCCATAAGCGGTATGTCAAGATACGACCTGCTTTCAAGATGGCGTTGGCGTCATCCTGATACTTCACACGTATCCGTTGAATCAAAATGGTATCGGCACAGTCTTTCCAATTTAAGCTCAATATCGGCGCAATACCGTGTGCTACCTGTGATGTATATTTCGACGTCTTCGTTCGTCTTTTGAGAGCGGAGACGCTTTTTTAAATCGAAGTTGAACTGATAGAACTGATGCACGCGTGACACGTAATCTTCGGCTCGTGAGTTCGATCGGAGCTGCAAGAACTATTATCGAGCACTTTCTAATCGTACGCCACTTCGTGTGGCGATTAACCACACTCCATGTTTGTACCGCCGCACATCAGCAAAAGTTTCCTCAAAGCGATAAACATGAACGGCTATGAAATCATGGGTGTATTCGACTGGATCACCATTACGCCCCTTTCACACCGTGTGGATGAAGGGCGTAAAATTCGCCCACAAACCCTTTCTACACGATTTCAGACACCATCGCTGCAAGTGGGCACAAAAAGGGGCGTGCAAGGAGTGGAAATCATCAGCACAGCCGTCTTAGACACTTCGATATTCAGAAATCGTGTAAAAAGGGTGTAAGAAGGCTGCGTTTCCTAACTAATACAACCTTCTTACACCCTTCTTACATGAATATGGCTGTTACAATGTCTAGTTTGTGCGCGCGTAAAACAGTGGGCGGCTGTGTACCCAAGCCTCCAGCCCCCCCCCCCCCCCCCCCTTCTCTCTCTGTCGCGTAAACCAGAGGGACGTGCAGCGTCACAAAAAAAAAGTCGCCGCCGCCTGTTGCCGGCGGGGCGCGCATTTGTATCCTTGAAAAAAGGCCAATCTGGGGTCCCGGTTTCGCCCCATGGTTATACTTCGTGAGGAAACTACTATGCGTATATATACACGCTCCGGCCACTGTCAGGTCTTGGTATACAGTCGGCGGCGCAAGGACTCCGCCCAAATTGCGTGCTCCGGTGCGGATTGAGGCCATCGCCCCAAAACGACGATTGGAAATCGCCACGAGTTAGCTTCCGTAAAGATGCTATTCTGCGTGGTCCGCGGCGTTTCGTTCGCAGAATAGCGACGCTGGTGTCTGGCACGCAGGAGCTACCGGAGTGCCTGGCGCAGAGCGTGTGCGGATACGTGCAGCTCAACGTGGCCGGCGTGAACGCGGAACAGCTCTGCCGATGCCCCGACGACGCCGGCTGTCCGCTGGTCTGGGATCCGCTGGACGGACGCACCGTGTCGCACGGCAACGACCAGTACAAGGTGGGTGCCCCCCAGGGCTGGACTTATGGGAGGGGGGCGACCGCCCTCTTCCCAAGGCTGAATTTTTTTAATAAAGGGAAGACGACATACACCAGCTTTTTGTGGGGAAGAAATGTTTCGAGTGAAATGGCACTTGATGAACAAAATCCCTGGGCAATGCTTGGCCCGTGTCGTCAGAGCTTTGTGCAGTCATGTTCCCCTCCTCCCCTGATCAGGAGCAGGCCTTGTCTTTTAGGTGGTATTGGGCGAAGCGGGGGCTGACAGTTCGTAGCTTTGACTCCCGGCAAAGGGGCCGGTGTCCAAACAGAATACTTCAAAACCCGTGAGGCGACACTTCTCCGCCATATCAAGTGAAAGTTGCAGTCCAGCAGTCCGCCTTTTGTTCGGACATTCATCAGGCAAACATCACGGCTTTGCTCCTCACATCCTCTGCTTTTCTGCAGCCTCGGCTCGTCACACGCCACCTGCAAATGGCGGCGTGTGAAATCAAGTTTTCTTTTTTGTTCTAATTCAAGTTTTCTTTTTCAATTCAGGTTTCACATCAAGTTTTCTAACTTTTTCTCACTTATATTAACAACCTTCCAGTACTGTTTCGTCCTCAATTAAATTATTTTCTGACGATTGTGCCATTTGTCGAATAATACCTAATGACTCTGACTCCAAGCAATTACAGCATGATTTAGATTCTATTTCAAAGTGGTGGGAGCTATGGTCAAAGGAACTAAATATTAACGAGTGCAAACTAAAGCGCATGGTTCGTAAGGTTACTTTTACATCTACGTATAGCCTTAATAACACAACACTAGAACTTGTAAACTCTAATAAGTATCTAGGAGTGATCCTAAGCTCCGATCTGGTCGTGGAACATTCATATTAATTATGTGACCAACAACGCTAACCGTACACTCTAAGAAAAGCCGGTGCGTGTTCTTTCCCACACAACACTCGGAGAGCCAATGAGCGCAGCTTACGGAGGCAGCTCAGCGAATGACGATGCCGAAACATATGTTTAGACCAAAAAACGCAGTCTGAGTTGTGACATTAAGCAATGCAAGCGTGACGTTTCGCATTGCTTAATGTCACAATTTAGGCTGCGTTTTTTGGTCTAAACTAACGTTTCGGCATCGTCATTCGCTGAGTTTTCTCCGAAAGTTGTGGTGATTGGCTCTTCGACTGTTGCGCGTGAAAGTAGACGCACAGACTTTTTTTAGTGTGTAGCGTAATGTCATCTCTCTTAAAAATGCCTGCGCGTGCACTTACTCGCCAAACACTCGTAGAGTCAATCTCTGTGATCTACGAAATAAGCTCAGCGAATGATGAGGTGGAACATCTGTTTAGATCTCAATATTAAGTGTGCGATGTTGCATTACGCATTGCAAGCATTTCTCTTTGCATTCCGTAATGCCACAGTGCAGACTTAATTTTTAGGTCTAAACAGATGTACCGCCTCATCATTCGCTGAGCTTGTCTGGGTATGTCGCAGAGATTGGCTCTTTGACTGTTTTGCGGTTAAGTAGACGCGCAGGTATTTTTTAGGGTGAATGAAAAATACTTTATCACTACCCAGTCTCGCACATCGCCGAAAAAGTTCTAGTATTTGTCTCTTTCATAAAATTTTTCATCACAACGTATAGAGGAGGCTATGTCACAACACTATACTCAGAAATCAATTGATACCCCCCCGCCCCCCCCCCCCCCCCCCCCCCCAAATCGTTTGCCTCGGCACGCTTGGATCACCGTCACAAAGTAGGCGTCCCATTGTCATTATAACAAATATTTTGCTTAATTTATTCCTCGAGTTTCGAATGAATGGAATCATCCTCCTGCATCACTTGTTGACTGTGTTCTTTGTTGTTCAAATGTTCCAAACCATGTATTCCCTGTTGTTTAACTATTTTGTATTTTCCACTGTTGTTTCGTTCGTTTTATCAGCACTCCCCTCCGTAATGCCTCCGGCTCTGAGGGTAAAATGAATAAATAAAGAAACAAAGAAATGGTGTGTCATGCTGCCTATCCATCTGTCCCGTTTTTGGGACTTGAACAGCAGCGGGGGCCTTGGGCACTTGACTGACAGCCAACAGAGCGTATGAGTGGCTGTCCGGACCCACGTGACGAGCATGCTCAAGGCCCCCGGGATGGACACAAGCGGACGTGGCGGGGGGAAGCATTCCCCCGGAAGACGGACGAAAGCGGATCGCCGCTCGTCATATATGGCGGAGAAGCGTCGCTACACACCCGCTTGAAGTGTCCTGTTTGGAGAGCCCTTAAAGGGTTGTCCAAACAGTACACCTCAGATGGCCTTTAGCAACACAACACCCGCATATGGCGTACTGCAATTCGCTTTCGTCCGTTTTTTTTTTTTTTTGTCTTTTTTTTTTACAGGGGGGGGGGGTGCTTTCTTCGGCTTCTGTTCTTGATGGAGGCCTGGAGCGTGCTCATCGCGTGGGGATCCGGACAGCCACTCATACGCTCTGTTGGTCATCAGCCAAGGTTTCCGCTGCTGTGCAAGTCTAGAGCTTCCCGAACACGGGAAAGGGAAGGATATGAGGGCGAGGAGGCGAAGCCTCTTCTCGCGAGCCAAACCCGAACAGCCGGACCTCTTCGACCTTCCAAGTCTTGTGGACAGGCATACTATTGACAGGTCGCGTGTGACGTCAAGTCCGACGAGCACTGACGTCACAGAAAAGCAGAGGAGGTGAGGAGAGAAGCTGTCCCGTTTGCGTGGTTCATGTCCCAACTAAAAATGGTTCACTTCATATGCCGGTGAGGTGTCGCCTCACTCCATTTGAAGTGTCCTGTTTGGTGACCTAAGAGGGAAAGGTGAACGCAGGATTACTACCACTACAAGCGCTCCCGCAGAGCCCTTCACTCTTTCCACTTTAGCA